>NW_027104888.1:242522-244038 GCF_000696795.3 Halyomorpha halys | reverse complement strand
TTTGCTTGGATTCTGTGAAGATTATCAGAAGATTGTAATGAACGTGAAGGAAGAACGAGTGTTTGTTAGAAGCAGGCATGATGAAAACAGCTACATAACCAACCGACCAGCATCACCATCATCATCAGGAACTGAAGCGGTCGAAAAATGTAAAATAGAACTAGAGAAGCCTTGCTGGAAGTTGTCCTATATTACAGTAAACGAACATCAGAGACTGAACCACCGAAAGGCCTTGATATTGATATTGATAGAAAAGATATTTTCAATGGGTTTTAGAACCTGGGAACTTTATGATTATCTTTTACTGCCAGCAAGTCAGAGACAAATCTGGCCAATTAAAACTTCAAGTCAGCTAGAAAAACCACGTTATATCATATTGACATTCCAAACTGAAAGATTAAATAGTCATGAAAAAGATGCAAGCAACTTTGATCATTGCAATATTTCTAATGTAAAACTGTATTTAAATTGTAAGGCATATCCCTATGATGATTTGAATATAGACATCCCATCCAATCGGTTTGCCATGCTCTACAACATGTACGCTTCGTTTCAAAATTCTTATTATGGCGGACAAACGCAATCTTTGTCTTCTTTACAAAACTTTAAAGAAAAAACACCTTTGATTGTAATAGATTGCTCGAAACAATCTGAATCCATATAAAGTGGACCTGTAGATGTAAGATTAGAAATTGAATCGAAGTATGTTTCCATCGAATACGACCGCATTTTGTTTAATTATACATGATAGGGTCGTGGAATATAATCCTCTAATTGGCACGGTGCGTCGAATGGTATAAAATAAGATGAAATCTTTGCTCATTGTTCAGTATGGCTTCGGCAAGCGCAGCGATTGCAGACGTCCAGTGTTTTGTCGATTGTCAGGGAGTTTATATTATTAAAGAGTTTTCTCTTCTTGACCAAAGATTCAAATAGTCAAGACATTGTATTTTCAAACCACCGAAGCAATGTACGCAAACTGATAAAAGTAGAAGAACAAATTATTGACTAGAAAATCACTATCATAATTTAAAATGGGAATATGGAGAAGTTGAATATTAAAATATGGGAGACATTTTCAAATTTATTGATTGTAAATATGAATTTGTTTTCGTTAAGGGTCGAGATAAGAAAATGTTTTTTTCACAACAGTTGCGAGGAAGTCATTGCATCGTGCATAATTATGCTAAAGAGAAATGTACGCAGTATCGAATAGAAGCTTTAGCAGCATGGATAAATAATAATTGGTTTTGAAAAGTACTCACCAAGAATGGAGGTCTCTGGCGTGGTATAAAAGCCAGTAAACTTGATTGTGTGAGTGAATGAGAGGTGAAAATGATTTCAATGATCAGTTCAACAGAATTATAGCACATTTCTCAACTACAACTGCATCTTTAAAAAACGTTTTCTTATTTTTTGCATAAATCGAAAATAGGTTTAGCTTATCGGGTTCAAAACCTTTATTATTATTCACACTTACGATTTAAATATTTGTCGCACTATACCGACCATTTTG
>NW_027104888.1:238594-239645 GCF_000696795.3 Halyomorpha halys | reverse complement strand
TTAGAAGATAAAGGTCCTACATACCAGTGTTTATATCTTAGGTTTAATCAGTACGAAAAGGAAAAGGTCGCGAGACCCTCGTAATAAAAATGGCGGCGAACAAAAATAAGAGAATTGCGAGACCCTCGTAATAAACTAGCTGCGAACGAAAAGAAGAAGATCGCGAGACCCACTTAATAAACTGGCGACGTTAAAAAAACAATAAAATTACGAGTACACGCCACTAAACCCGTAGGTCACGTGACCAATATGGCGGTGAAGGAATAGAAGCGGATCGCGAGACCCTCCATAGTAACAGATCTATTTATCTCTGTTTCTTTATGTTTTAGGGATTATAAAAGTTCAAAGTCCCGTGTTTACATTCATCGAAGGGATTAGAAGATAAAGGTCTACATATCAGTGTTTATATTTTAGGTTTAACCAGTTCAAATTATTCACATTGTTTACATTAAAAGATTAAAAACAGAGGGAATAAGGGTCAAAGTCGAAATTATTAAAAGATAAGAGAGATTGAAAGGTCCTACTTAATAACAGATCTATTTATCTCTAAGTATGTTTATGAGGAGAATCGCAATAAAATAGTAACGAACGAAAAGAAAAGGACTGCGACACACTTGAAAACAAAACTGGTGGCTAACGAAAAGAATAGGATCGCGAGACCCTCGTAATAAAGTGGAGGCAATAAAAAACAAAATTACAAAAAACAATATGGCGGTGAACGAAAAGAACAGGATCACCAGACCCTCTTAATAAACTGGTGGCGTTAAAAAAAAACCCAACAAAATGGCGGCTGGGTACACGCCACTAAACCCGTAAGCCACGTGACCAATATGGCGGTGGTCGAAAAGAAAAAGGCCGCGAAACCCTCATAATAAAATTATGGCGATCAAAAAAGAATATGGAGGCCGGGTACACTCAGCCTCTGCCAAACCCATAAGTCACGTGATCAATATGGCGCTGACCGAAAAAGAAAAAGGTCTCGAGACCCTCATAATAAAATGGTGGCTATCAAAAACAAAATGGCTATGTACACTCAGCCTCTTCCAAACCC
>NW_027104888.1:235448-235792 GCF_000696795.3 Halyomorpha halys | reverse complement strand
TGATTTTTCAAAATGCAATCTGGCTACAAAATAATCAATGTGGCAATAGAAAAAATAAAAAATAATTATTATTTACATTTTCTACATATTTATTATTTATTTTAATTAATTTATTTCTTTTTTGTTTTTAATTATCGTATTTTAATATAGTAAGCTTGTGAGGAATGTGCATAAAAGCTATTTGTTTCAGTGGACAAACCTAATGTTTTCCTTGTGAATCGTATCGTTGATATTTTTTATTTTTTTTTATTTTTATTTATTTATTGATATTTACAACTGTATAAAAAAATACAACCAGTAAATTTGATCATAATGATATGATACAGGATGTAGAGAAACTACCC
>NW_027104888.1:231884-235398 GCF_000696795.3 Halyomorpha halys | reverse complement strand
CCAGCTCGCCCATATTCCCTCTACTGCGGTGGTTTGGTCAGAAACACGCTCGACACCAGATGTTTAACCAATTAAGGGTACCCAATTTAGGAAGCTGGGTGGACAGAACCTCCAGGGTTGACTCACAGCTACAATGTAACAGAAAACCATTTTCTGCCTAGCCAGATTCGATCGGATCTGGTAGCATCGCGCCTTGCCACGGTGCCACCGCGCTCTCTAATAATCCCGATCGTAGTTACATAGTACACTGCTTTGTTTAAATGTTGTCTTCTTGGCAAGTACAAAGTTGATATTCCTTATTTGTGCCTAAAATATTAAATATTAAATTTTTATAGCAACAGAAACAAAGTTTGCTTTCTCTAGTCCCTTTTCCAAATTTACAGGAAACTTGTTAACGTAAGGAAGATGGTAAGTGAGAGCAATGTGATGTACCAAATTTTTTCGTTTTATATATTACGAATTGACAGGCTTCCACGCCGGCGCTGCCTTGGTCTCTCCTAGGGCGGACAAGCTGTCTTCTACTGTACTTGGTTTTGACTGCTACTAATAAAGAAAGCTAAATGAAAAGAAAACAAATTAGAGTTGCGGCATGATAACATATTTTTTATATTGACTCGGATAATTCAATTGTTGGTGAGAAGGAACACTTACCCTGCAGTCCTGGAGGAGATATCAAGAGAGCTGTGGACGAGGACATTGTACAACCGGCAGTTAGGACCGGACGAGTCCTCCGGTTGTTATTGCCACTTACCCCCTCCCCCCAGCGGACGTTATGGAAGGGTAGGCACCCCCCTGGGCCGCAGGTGAAAATGGACTTGTCTAAAACATCTCTCCTTTCTTCCACTTTTTTAAATCCCGCCCTACAACGATATCGCTCTATGGAATTGCATTTTTAAACAACCCAGTTCCAGTTTCCTTCTTATTTTATTTTTTTGAACTTAGATCACTTTCATTACAAAAGTAATATATAAACAATTTTAATACTTTTAACGACTTAATTATTGTTCTAAACAGTTTCGAAGCCTCAATATGCTAAATCAAAGTATGCAAGAAGAATTTTACACTTTGATTTTTCATTCAATGCTGAATATCATTAAAGCAATTTAAATTAATAAAATCCATAGTGATTGTTTACTATGACTCTCCCAAAGAAGCGGGAACAATTACTTCTTGACCAGACTGTACGATAACTACGTATATAGGTTAGTTTATAACATACTTGCCTTTGGAGAGGGAAAATCTCTCCCCCTTCATGCTTACTTCCCCCCTCCCTTTCAGCGTTAGTTTAAGATTAGTTTATAATACACGATATTTTCCCTATAAACGACATTCTGACTTATAAATATCGATTTTTGATTCATTTTTCATTTTTACGAACGATATTGCTCACGGATTCTTTATTGTTTTCGACTTTTACTTCTACTGACGATCTCCTGTATTAGATATTTAATATTAGAATACATATTATAAATAAAAAATATTGGATTTTATATATATTGTATTCGTTGCATTCTACAAGTAGAAACTAGATATGACGTATTTATTTTTTATTTATATAATAAGAAAATACACTTTTAATGTTTTAATGTATTTTTCAAAAAGAGTTTATATATGCATTACCTAAATTGTGTGTACAAATTCATAAGCTTGCTACAATTGTTTGAGGGGGGGATTAAAATTTCACGACAAAATACATCCAATCTACAGATTAAAAATACATCAAATTCTCATATAAAAAATTCTTATAGGTATAATTCTGAGATTTGATATTTAACCCTTGATATACTCTTTGGATATAAATCTGAAGATTCTCCTGAATTTATTGGGACGATTTGATTAGACTGTTTCCTCAACTACTAGTTTCCTTTAAATTATTTTAAAATATGAACTTTGTCTTGCTCCTTTGGTATTACTCTCTTGAAATTCCCTCTAGAGGGAAAAATTTCCTGTCGGATGTGTGGCTAATTCATTTTTAAGGTACACTCTGGTCAAGAAGTAATTGTTCCCTTCTTTTTTGGATGATTGAAAGTAAATAATTACAAACTCAATTTTGAAATATAAATTTTGCTTAATGGAGATCTTTGCCTTCAATATTGTATATGGTGGGCAAATAAGTCGGTTTTTTTTTTTGGTAAAAGAAAACTAAGTATATTTTGTACATAATATTTATTTTAATTTAGTTTAATACCCATTATTTTCAACTACCATACCCCATCATTCCAACAACTGAATAATCCTGTGTTCATAGAATGCCCGTGGTTAATTAGCCAAACAGTGAATAATGCTCCCTGACACCCTGTTCATTTTCTACATAAGGAATTTTGTAAACACCAGAATAAGTGTTAGTCACTAGAAGAAAGGTCCTGAAAATAGGAAGGGGGGGGGGCAAAACATCCCATCCAAGAGCTAACAATTTATTGCGGGTGACTATCGAAGGGGCGTTGTCATGATGGAAGACGACACCCTTTCGATTTCCCAGTTCTGGGCGTTTTCTTCGAATCGATTCATCAAATTTTGTTAATTATGAGCAATATAGAGTGGAACCGATTGATAACATAGGGCAACAGCTCATAAAAATCACACCAAAACAGAACAGATACATTATCTTCTTTGGGTGTATTCCCGCTTTAGATGTGGTTCTTTGCTTGGTTTCTAAGATTTTTTTCGCACCAGATTATCGTAGAAAATCCACTTTTCATCCTCTTTCACAAGCCTTATAAGAAATGGATCGTTTTCTTGACGTATAGTAACTACGCGTAGTGAGAACAAGATAACATTTAATGGAGCTTTCATTTAGTAAAATACAGCATGATAATGAATACATTATTGTAATTAATTACTAATTAGGTCATGAGATCAGGTGGTTATTTGATCATATGATCACTTGATCAACTGGTGACTTGAGTAATAGCTTACATAATCATATATACGAATTAGTTATATAATCATGAATATACAACATTTCCCCCCTCCCTTTTCATTATAAAGTATAGTTGAGTCTAATAGGAAACGAAGTCTTTTAAATAGAATGACTTCTTGAGATCTGATGACCTAATTATTAATTAATTACTATAATTTTTACAATAATTTATTCATTACCATGCTGTGTTTTTACTAAATTAAAGCTCCATTAAGTGTTGTCTTATCCTCATTAGAAATTAATTTAGTAAAAACGCAGCATGATAAAGGATAAATTATTTTAATTAATTACTAATTAGGTTATCACATCAGGTGGTTACTTGATCATATGGTTACTTGATCTCCACATGACATGATCATGTAGTTTCACAATTATAAATATACATATCGGTACACAAATTTACGGATATGCCAAAAAAACTAACTTCAAAATTACTAAGACTGATCACTAGCGCTCCCCCCAACATCAGTAACAAGAACTTACACAAAGACTTACGAACTCCCTTCGTTCTAACAACCATTAAATCATTATATAATCTGTTTCACGACACACTTCCAATGCTTTTACAGTTGTGAGTAAACTAAAATATATACA
>NW_027104888.1:225898-231777 GCF_000696795.3 Halyomorpha halys | reverse complement strand
TACACCATATATATTATATATATACCACACTGCGATACAGTTTTTCAAAAACCAAATTATTTTTCTAAATAACACGAAAATATTTAGGAAAATATCATGTAAACTGTAACGATCGAAGATAATCATAAACTCAATTATGTTATAGTTACCTTGCTACAATTTGAGGACTGATAGACATCTGTACGTCAGATAGCTCCTAATATGTTTATTAAAATAGGTTAACAAATTATTTTGACAACTATATTAGGATTTGGATGATGATTTCCCGTTATTTTGAAAAATTTCCAGTACGTCAAAAGATTCAAACAAACAAATAACAACTTTAAATTCTTCTCGAGAGAGATATGACTTTATTTTGAAATCTTGCAATAGTATCTTTTATTACCCACAGTAAAGTTTTGTTGAAGAAGGAACCTGCAGTAGACAGGGTGATAACATCTTAGAGACAATTATAGTTGGTCTAGATAAAAATATCAAGGGATAGAGGGAACCGGTATTGAGCGCAGCATTGGTGAAGATATATATTGTTTATACAATTTACAAAGTATATACATACAAGACAAAATAATGAAAACGATACGTAAAAATTATAATTGAAAGGTACCAATTATAATGTAAAGAAATATTACATCTGTAAAAATAAATATCTATATTATATAAAAAAGGTTTCAGTCATCGCCGTGTAATATTTTATTTTACATATAAGGTAGAATAATAAAATGGGTCATAAAAAATTGAGTTTAACTGATGAAGAACACATTTTGAGAAAAAGATAAATGATAAAGGTGTATGAAAGAAAGAAATTGTTAAGGAGTAGTTAAAAACTTTAATAGTTTAAAAAAAGTAAATCAGGGATATAATTGAAAACAGCCTTAATTTTCATCTTTATAGTCCAAAATCCTTCCTAAAATCCTTAATGCTCCTTACTTTATCACAAATCAAGTCATCCATCAGAACCTCAATGTTCCATATGTTGCCGATTTGGCCTGAACCAGATACCATTCCTTCCATAATAAACTTCTCAACCACCCAAATCCACTTGTTTCTAACCTGGCTTCTCCTTCATTACCTAATAATCCTCCTAGGCGTCTGAAAAGAAGATGGCCTCGAGATCTTCTCCTCTTGAAATGTTATTGGAGTTCTATCAATGAGTAGATTCTCCACATGTTTGTACCATGTCACTATGTCACCTACAGCAAATTTATTTGTTGTATATTGTGTATACAGTTGTAAATAACAATAAAGAAATTATTAAAAAAACAAAAATTCATCTGACTATTAGGCGGCATTGTAACATGTAATTATGTTGATGATGTATTTTCTCTTAGTGGGGATGGTCGAGATCATCAAGAGAACGTTATACTACAAGATCTTTCAGAATGTCTGTCATCTGGAAGGCCACCCTCTAAACTGAATTTGAAACTAGGTTCTATCGTTATGCTTTTTGGAAACGTATGCATTACTAATGGGTTGTTAATGGTACGAGATTGGTAGTGAGGAATATTCAGAAGAATTTACTCCAGAGCAAGATTGTTTCTGGGGAAAAAGGTGAAATTGAATGCATTCGAAGGAATACAGTGGACACTCGAGAGTACTTGGATATGCCATTTGTATTGAAACGTATGCAATGCCTTGTAAGTTTGGCATTTGTTATGGGTATAAATGGTCAAGACATGAGAGCAGAGTTTTGGAAAAGTAGGTATGTGTGACATCGAAGGAAACAATATTTACTAATAACTGCTGTCACGATCCGGAAGACTGTATTAGTAAATCGAACACTGTTTTTGAAAAGGCACTAAATTGTAGTCAAAATTAAGAAGCTTTATGGGATAAAGAATAGAAATTTACTTTTCGCGCTTACATTATATTAAAAAAAATTCATTCTGAACTACGAAATACTTGTAAATTTCAGTTATTCAATTTAAGCAACGATTAGTAAAATTAAATGGACAGTTGAATTATTGTGTTGGCCTCCTCCCCCTCCCCCAGTAAATCGATATTATATTAATATTAATAAAATAATATAAAAAGAAGATAAAGAAATTAAAAATAAAATAATTTTATGTTAATGCGTATTCATACATCTTAAATTTTATAAATGGAATTTGGTCCGGGTACAGTCAAATTAAACTCTTACTATTTGAAATGGTGTACTATTTTTATTTGAGCCAACGTTTCGCCCCACGTTGCAGGGCTTCGTAAGGGCTAAAAAATATACAAACACTTAACATAGAGAGAGAAAGAAATACTTTATTCATGCTGCCCAAATATATCGGGTTGCTACATTACACGGCATACTGATCAATCCGTGACTGGACAAATATAAGTTACATATTTTTACATGATATAATATAATACATAGATAACATTTTTTTTTTCTTCCACAGTTTTCTTTTACAATTAATACCAGTTTACAAACTAACTACAAGTTTTTCGATTTATTCCTTTTCTTTTTCTTTTCCTTCTATTTCACAACCCCTATTTCATTTGATCAACAAATTCCCCTATATAACAAATATTAAAATAATAAAAAATAATAACTAAAACAACAAATAAGATATGGGATGCATGCATGCCATCCCACTCCTGGATAAACTCCCATACTCATTAATTTCCATGCATGTGGTGGTGGATGATTCCCAGGGAGTCAAGTATTATATCCTCTGTCATCCTAGCCACGTCCTGGACATCGACCCCGAGCTCCTCCATGAAGCTCCTAGTTGTACTGGGAATCGTTCCACGGGCTCCGAACCAGAGGCCTCTCACGTTGAAGTCTCGTTCTCCGAAGCCCTCACGGAATTTCTCCTGAGGAAAGGGATACATTTATCATAGATTTCCTTCTTTTCTCTATCTACCTTATTTGCCTGGTCAAGGTCGTTATTTTCATATCTCACGGTGGGATCCAGAATGATTGCCGACTTCCCCTTCTTAGGGAAGGCAACAATATCCGCATTGATAAAAAAAAAGTGGAAAATAACAAGGGTATACAATGAAATGTAAAAATTAAAGGTTATAACCAATAAATGAAAACTGCAATGTAACAGATAAATATAAGAAACATTAAAGAAAGTACAAATTAAGAGATGAAAAAGAAAAAGAATAAAATCAAATGAAAATGAACGTGACCAAATGAGTAGGTTTACAGAGGTATGTAAATTATATAATAGAAAAATTAATAATAGAGTAATTAATATAAGTATACTTATGCTTGTAACACATAAATATAAAAGAAAAAGGAAGGATAGTAAATATAAAAATAATTAAATTAAATATGGGATGAGAATTTAGAAAAACAAGAATACGTGATATGATAGGAAAGTGGGCTTCAGAAATGCAGAACGAAGAGAAAAGAAGCATTATGAGGGTTTTATTATGTTCAAAATATCTAAGTATGTAAGGGAGGTGCAGTCTTTATCATTTATTTTAGTCTTTTATCATTTACATTATTATAAATTTTAGTATTAAATTTATGACTATGAAGTTTTACGCTTATTTAATTGTTCTAATGGCAATTTAATTTATAAATATTGTAAATTGAAACACGTTGTATTTCAGAGGAAGAAGAGGATTTGCCCGACGGATCCTGCTTCAGAAGGACACTCGGACCTAAGAACCAGTTCAATCCAAGAACGCAGGCGATTCGCCCAGCTAAGGTAAGGAATTGTTATGTACATTAAATAAATATCTTACAGTGAAAGGTTCACATTCACTAGTCATGGTCGAATTACACTGAGCAGCTTAGTGTAAGTTAAACAGTGACATCAAAAAACACGATTTCACGGAATGGAAACTTAACCTTATAAAAAGGTTAAAAGAGGGAAAATTCAAAGCCTCGAGGTTATAAATCTATTATTTTTGTTGGTTATAGCTCTTGACAATTTTTTTAGTCTTTAGTACCTGAGTCGCTATAGTCAATTTGAATATGTTAAAAAACTAACAATTCAAGTCAATACATCAGCATTCTACAATGTATGTTTCATTGTAATTTATTGTTTGCACTTTGTTTTGTTGTATTTTAATTGTAATTTTATGTAGTTTTTTGTTTTGTATTATTGGCTGATATTATTATGACATTAACATTTAACCCCTGAATTATGACCATTAACATTTAACCCCTGAATTATGACCATTAACATTTAACCCCTGAATTATGACTACTAACATTTAACCCATGAATTATGACCATTAACATTTAGCCCCTGAATTATGACTACTAACATTTAACCCCTGAATTATGACTACTAACATTTAACCCCTGAATTATGACCATTAACATTTAACCCCTGAATTTACATAGGTATCAGAAATTATAAGTAAACTAATTTTAACTAAGATTTGACAATGGCGATATGTTGTTGGAAATCTGTTTTCATAAAAGGCAATGGTTCCAAGATTTGTCCACAATATTGTATTACTTGATTAATTCAAGTGATTTTTTTTTTCAAAATGTCCCCGGCCGCCAAGGGAAGATTTAAAGCTAAAGAGATTCCGGTTTCCTCAGGTAGAAAAAAAAAATTAACCGTTTTTGGTTTGTAGTTAAAACTATATATTTTTTACGGTTATTATGAACCCAATCGATTTGTCACTTTCTGAAGATTAAGAAAGAATACTATTGTTTTTTTTCATTCTTAAATAATATTATTTGAATTGTGATTTAATTCCCTGCTATGTAAAATAAAAAAACAAAAAACATTGAATTCCGACTATTATTTGCGAAGATAAAGCTTACTGAATTTTTACCTATGCTTTTAAAAAGCATGTAAATTTTTTTTTTATTGTAAAAGCTGTACACCGCCGAACATAAAGTATACCAGATATTTTATTTACCGATTTTTATTATATACTGTTATTTACAGCTATAAACTAAATAGATGTAATAAACAATTAACTTAATCATCAATCCAATGTTTAATTTCAATTCAATACATTAATTGATATCAAAGTTCCAATAGTATTCAATTAAGGTATATAAATTTACTTAAACCTAACTTGGAAATACTTTCTTAGGTATTTCTTAGGTACGAATATGTTTTTCCTAAATCATATTGGAATCTAAATTATTAAAAGTGGGAATGGTATTTGGTTTCATACGAAATATTTTTTCAGTTGAATCAGAAGTTGTGGACTGATTTAAGCAAAGGGCTGAGGGAGGAGTTGTGGTAGAACCCATTTCAAAAAATAAATAAATAAAAAAAGATTATTTTTAATATCTCGCAGAGGATGGAGCCCAAATACAGTTGATCTACCTTCCAAAATAAACTGAAGTGGAAGAGCTTATTTCCTGGAGGCTCCAGGGATTAAATCTCTACCCTTTCAAAGTGCCAAGAAATTGTTTTTACTCTGTAACCTGTAACCTACGGCTTAGGCCCAACGTTTGAGTATACTGAATGTCACAAGTATTTCAGATTTTGGTTGAACAATTATTATTTTTACTATGGATTGACCATATGTAGTTGATTGTAGGAAGATGTTGTCGGATGGTGGTGAAGGAAGGCACAAAAATAGCTGAAAAACTATTAATTAATTAAATTAATTAAAAAGTTTTCTCCTAGTTTTTTCCGGGCTTTATCAGAACTGAATGAGAACAAGATATAAACAATTTAAAATATCAAAAGGCTTTAATAAGATAAATATGAAGTTTTAAAAAAGATGAAATATAAAAAAAAAATGGTATAAAACGGGAAAGTAGTAAACTAAAAAATATATAAATATATGGTGATTTATATTTATGAACTCAGTACACCCCTTAAATCACAAATATTAGAAAAATGGCAGGCCAAGTGGGATGAAAGCTCTCCCAGTAAATTAAAAGAAATAAAACGATCAGTAAAACCATGGTCGACATCCTACCGCAACAGCCGCAGGGAGGAGGTTGCTCT
>NW_027104888.1:222972-225600 GCF_000696795.3 Halyomorpha halys | reverse complement strand
TTTTATTAATTGATAAGAATTTATTTTTTTTTTCCTTTATCATCCCATAGGCGTTGATGACCAGAGGGTTTTACGCCTTTAAGCAGCAATCAACAACAACAATATATGGTGATTAGAATACTAACTGATAATAAGTACAAGATGATAGAATTGTGTATGTGTCAATGGAGCAGTGTATATTAAAATAATAATATGTAGAAATAATAGCAAATATTGCATAATTAAAAGAAAGAATGAGTAAGGAAGTAAGCAATAAAAAACTATTTATTGCATAATAGTTACACAACATTTATTTCCTCACTGGTTCTTTTTTTACTTTACTACGTTCCCATTTCTATATCAAAATGTTTTCATTAAAAAAAAATTTTTAAAAACATATCTGTACCACTACAAACAACGTAGGATCAGGGGCACAGTACTTTTTAAGGAAGTAAGCTACTAGAGCAATGGTTGTGCAAGGAGGTGGTTTGGTCAAAGCCATGTTCGACTGCATGAATTCTTAAAATACTTTAAATTTGAGATTTCGGAAAGGAAAGAAAAATTTCAAAACATCTTTCATGAAATTATAAGATTAAAAAAACTAATATTGAATTTATCGCTTCTAATTGGCGTTCCGAATTTTCTAGAATTTGTTTACTAAATAGAGCATCTACTTTTCTTAATTCTTTCCAACTAGTGAATACATTTTTAAGGATTCAGTCTATTTCACAATCGGCTGTGTGAATATAAACTGATGGCCTCTTTAATCAAGGAAGTGTATTGTAAGCCAACTGTCCTTTGATGCAACTGTCTCTCAGTGCAACCATCTCAAACTGCAGCTACGGACGATCAATTAATTAGCTACGATAATTAATTAAAATTAATAGAATCTACAATAAATAAAACTCTAGGTAATTTTAAAAAATTGTCAGTACAGAAAAAATAGATAAAGTGAACAGTAAAATTAGTATGTTAATAAAAAATTAATCTCAGAACATTACTTCATCTCGGTTGTAAGAATCTGTAAGTTACAGAACTCAGGGGAAGTTTGGATTGTGATAGATGCTAATTACTTCATACGAAAAAGATACAGAAACTAAAATATATTTGTTGCAAACAATCCAGCGAATCCAGCGTCTAAAAGAATTTTCAAAACGCCAATGCCAGGTTTAGCAATACAAGCAAAGAAGAGTCGTAATTCAAGAGAAGAGTCCGTTAATGTTTACCACCAGATATAAAGATTAACTTTTCCGGTCGGTGCAACGGATAATTATTAATTTTACCAGAGCTTTCACTGATCGTAGTTTAAACTGAGATGGTCCAACTGCCCCAAGGATCAGTTATCTAGCGGCAGCCAAGTTTTGGATGTTTGGATGAAACATTGTCAGCTTTTTTTTGGTTTTTTTTCTATGATACTGCTATTCATTTTTACTACCCTTAAGAGAATTTTATTCTCTATAGGGGAGAAATTCGGGCTTCTTTTGTTCATGCAGAAACAGCAATTTCAATGTTATTGCTATTATAAGAAAACATGATCAGTTAAATCTAGACAATCCAAAGTGTTTTATTTATTTTATGTAAGCTTAGGTTATTTGAGTTTGATAGATTATTGCTGGCATGTTTTTAAATAATGATGGTTAGTTCCTACGAATGAATAGAGAAAGTGATTGTATATACTGTTAATGAGGTTAATAGAAAATGAAAATTTTTTTTTGAAATAATAGTTTTGTATTGAAATTGTTATATAAAACATGGGAAATCAGCCTGCAAAAAAGACAATTTAATGAATTATGACATCAATGACTGAAGTTGTCTTCTTGAAAAAGGCCTAAGGGCCAAAACATCTGAGGTTTTAAAAATCTTGTTAATAAATAAGAAGTTGAGAGTAAAAGCAGATCATTGAACTTTGTGTTAATAAAAATGATTCCATTACTTGTTCTAATTAATTATGATTCACTGATTAAAAATGGCTATAGTTTTTATTATTATTATTATTATATGGATGACAGACCATAGAGGTCTAAGTCCTAGAATTTGGAAATACATTGTGCATTTCTCGACTTGGTTTTTTTCGTAGGGTGCCTATTTTTTGTGAGTGCCACCCTTTGGCTAACGGGCTTCACAAATGCCCGGGGGGAGGCTCTGAGTGAGGTTTGTATAATTTGATGCATGTAAAAATCCAGGATGGGGCCGGCCTCGAACTCGCAACATCAGGGTAAGTAGAAAGGCGCGTTGCCACGATGCTACCGTTGCCCCCCCCCCACTATAGTTTTTAGGTAACTATAATGTGATAAATGTTATTTAGCTTAGCTGTGTTTAAGTAGTGGAAAGAAAAAAAACATAAGAACATAAACATACACTGATAAAAACAGAAGAAGGTAAAAATTATGAATATATGTATATATAGTTGACCGTAAAAATTGATATATAGGAAGATGGTCAGGGTTGCGGTCACAAGTGAAACAAAAATAGCTTACAACTATTTATTTTCCGACGTTTCGCCCCACTTTGCAGGGCTTCATCAGGGCTAAAAAAGATAACAGTTAAAAATTAAAAATTTACTTGTATATATGTATATATAGTTGACCGTACAAATTGATATATAGGAAGATGGTCAGGGTTGCGGTCACAAGTGAAACAAAAATAGCT
>NW_027104888.1:219869-222922 GCF_000696795.3 Halyomorpha halys | reverse complement strand
AAACAATAATTAGGCCAGTGATAATGTATGGCAGTGAGACATGGACTCTAACCAAGGAAAATAGAAGAGCTCTACTGGTTTGGGAGAGAAGAGTCGTAAGAAAGATCTTTGGAGCCGTTAAAGAGGAGAAGAATCAGAAGCAATGAAGAAATAAAGGAATTGTATGGAGAGCCTGATATCCTCTGTGCTATTAAGAAGAGCAGTGTCCAAATTAATAAGTTGAACAGACCACTTAGTCTGGACCATGGTCTGTTCAACTTATTAATTTGGACAGCCCTGATGAAGCCCTGCAAAGTGGAGCGAAACGTTGGAAAATAAAATAGTTGTAAGCTATTTTTGTTTCACTTGTGACCGCAACCCTGACCATCTTCCTATATAAAAATTATGAAGTTCACTAATATATTATTTGAATTTTAGACAATTATCTCACTTTCAGATAAACTTGGTAATCTGATCAACTCAGCTGTAGACCAGAAATAGATCGCTAAGTTACCGGAGTTTTACTGGACTCTTGGACTAAACTAAGTTTTACTGGTGATTGGTGCAACCGGCAGTTACTGTAGTCTTTATTCTATTCTAAATTTAATTAAACATGCTATTTGATTTTTATACTTTAAAAATAAAAGTTTTCTTTAATTCTTTCAATTTAATAATATTTTCGAACTGCTAAGAGAGAAATGAGCTCAGAATTGAGAAAGGACATTGGAAACAACAAGAGCTGCTTTCAAAAGTTTGATTGGACGAAAGTATTAAATATCATTTTGCGATCCTGTCCAAGTTGGAGTATATTGAAGAAGGCTATCGGATAATTTAAAAAATAGTCCTTAGGGAAGAATTGGCAAAGTTTGGGGACTGGGATGACACGGAGCCGCGGGACAATGTCAACTCCAATATTTATTATTCCTGCTCTGTCATGAGATGGCTCTTCAATTTAACTTTTCTCTCTTAGCTTTCGTAGCAACTCAAACGAAGAAATGATTTCGTTTCTTAGGATTCTATGAATGCGACTGATTTCGAAGTCATGGACCAGTCTTAAAGTTATCAAATATAAATTAACTAACTGTCCCCGCACTCGTTGCAAAGTCGAAAGATTCAAATACCCCATTTTATTTCTATAAATATTAAATTTTTTTTTAAATTATTTATTTATAGTAATTTACAACTGTACAAAATAATACAATAGGTAAATATGTAGTATGTTTCATATACACTTGAAAATCTTGGGAAGGATCCACCCATTGGTGGTACTTCAAACATTAATTTTTAACTAGAAGGTCCCGTGGCCATCTTCTTTTCAGACGCCTCGGAGGATTATCAGGGAATGTTAAGGATGAAAGATTAAGAATTAATGGGTTAGGATGGTTAAGGATTTTGGAATAAAAATACGCATATCTGTTTTGGGTCAAATCTGCAACGAATGGGATGTTATGGTCTTTGTGAATGAGTTTATTTGTGACGTAATAAGGAGCATCGAGGATTTTACGTAAGATTTTGGATTGTAAGGATTGGATGCGGGAAGAATTTGATGGTTTGGTGGAGCCCCAGAGCTCAATTACATACGTCCAAATTGGTCTGATTATTGTAGTGTATACTAATTTTTTTTTTTAATAAATATTAAATAAAATTACTTTTTTTTTATTTCAAAGCTAGTTACTAAATATTTGGTTTTTTATTAGATTTATATTCATATAAATTTATAGCTGATCTAATTCTGGAACTATCTTAATAACTTCTATTTCTGCAGAGAAGATGGATGTGGATGTGGGGGAAAACATTTTTCACAGCTGCAGTACTTTCAAGTACCTGGGAGGAGTTGTGACGGAGAACAATAATATAGAAGTAGAAATTAAGGGCAGAATGGTAGCTGGAATCAGATGTTTCTATGCCCTGCAAAAAGCTCTCCGATACAATGTCTTTCCAGGAAAGCAAAGCTTTTGTTGTACAAAACAATAATTAGGCCAGTGATAATGTATGGCAGTGAGACATGGACTCTAACCAAGGAAAATAGAAGAGCTCTACTGGTTTGGGAGAGAAGAGTCGTAAGAAAGATCTTTGGAGCCGTTAAAGAGGAGAATCTGAAGCAATGATGAAATAAAGGAATTGTATGGAGAGCCTGATATCCTCTGTGCTATTAAGAAGAGCAGGCTAAGATGGTTGGGACATGTGGAAAGGATGGAGTCCTGTAGGCTACCTAAAAGGATGCTAAATGATGCACCAGGAGGAAAAATGAAAAGGGGTAGACCCAGGCTTCGGAGGATTCTCGCTGGAGACCACGGGGCCTGGGGAAGAATGGTGGCAGATGCTCAGGTCCAACAAGGACTGTAGCGCCCAACAGTGAGTGAATTCTGACATGACAACTTAATTTTTGTCATCAACCAAATTTAATATTGGAAGAAGATAGTTCACCGTATAAAGTAGATTGTAATGAATATAGTCCGGGTGGTGGTCAATAAACGTATTAAAATAGTAAAAATAACACTATTTATTGTTAACGTTTGCAGGGTTTCACATGGTAGTCAGATTGAAAAAACTATGACAACTGAGTTATTTTTTTATTCAGTTGTCATCTTTGTTTCAACCTGACAGCCCTGATTAAGCCCTGCAAAGTGGGCCGAAATGTTGGTTCACAATGAATAGTTTTATTACACTATTTTGATACCACCTGGACTATCTTCTTTCAGTGCTAATTTAATATTTTTTATCTAATTTAATTGAATTTATTCTAACAAAAGTATCTTTATCACATATATGAATTACTCTGTTATCATCTAATCAGTTTTTATTATATCCAAGTAACACTTTTTTTTATAGATATCATTTTTGTAATTTATTTATCAATATTTTTGTCTTTATTTTATTTTGTTACTAATTGCTATGTTCTAGTAGCAGATTTACTTGGGATGCCAGGATAATCGCTGAAGGCAATTATCCAAAAATAAGTTAATTAATTGATTATAAATTGGGTCCTAAAACTATAATTATAATTGGATTCCTTTCCAAAGGCTGTTTGTGTGTTTACCAGTTTACCAATTAAATACCTTTATATTTATAAA
>NW_027104888.1:217049-217385 GCF_000696795.3 Halyomorpha halys | reverse complement strand
TGAGTGGTACGGCAGCCCACATTGAATCCCAACTTTTTCGGACCACTACAGCCCATGAACGGTGAGGTGTTCAGTACAATATAATGAAATACTATTTCTTGAGAAACGATTGCAGAAGAAGATGATTTGTACATAATCACGTCCAACCTCCAAATTTTTCCCCAATTTAGGTAACCAATTTCATGAGGCTGGGTGAACCCCGGAAAGTTCTCAAAAACCACAGGGTTGACTCACGGCAACGCTGACAAAATAAATAATTATCTGCTATAGCTCGATTCGAAACCGGATCCTTGGAGTTAGTAGCAGAGCTCTTTACAATTATTTTTAATTTTTAGT
>NW_027104888.1:213819-216855 GCF_000696795.3 Halyomorpha halys | reverse complement strand
ATTATTTTTTTATTTTATTTTATTTTTCTATTCATCATCATTTCATTCATCACTATTACCTATTGCCCACAACTGTGTGGCAGATTGTAATATCTATCAATAAATAAATCTATCTATCTGATTAAAAAAAAAAAAAAAAAAAAAGAGTAAGTAGCCCACAATTGACCAAGTGAAAAAAACTTAAGAACGTACTTGTGCTATATAAATGCATTTAACACAATATAGTGTTTAATTTAACTGTTGTAACATATTCTCGCTTTCATTGTAAAACATTTTTAAGAAAAACAAATTGATGTTATTTTGCATTGGACGTATTCTAGATTAAGATTGTAGCGTAGACTAAGGAAACTTTTTCTTCTGATGATTTTCTTCTGAACTTTTTTCTAGAGAGTGTGTCAAAGCTTAGTGGGCTGTCATGAAGTAATCTAGATCTATGTTACAATCTACATAATACGCTAAATACAAAAAACAAAACAAAAAAAAACTAATCTGTGAAAGAAAATTAGCGATATCTGCACATAAATAAAATAAATTAGTTTAGAAATTTAATTTATTTATTTCCTTTAAATATTCCACTTACAGTTATCACTTTTGTGTTTTCTATACTATTTATATTTATAGGTTAACAATGTGGAACAGTTTACTCGAAAACAGAGAATAAATCTAAAACTTTAGAGAAATTGCAAAATATTTAAGATAACTGTGAAGACGTGAACAAGATTCTTCATTGAGGCCGAATTTGTGAGTATTGGCATCAGGAGCCGGAGGTTTCAGTGCGCATAAAATCCTCCCTAAAGTTAGAAATAATTTTCTTTAATTACATACATTGCTAAAAAATTAAATTAAATAATTTTGAATACTACCCTTAGAATATTTTACTGATAAATCTACATCAACATTTCTTATAAGCAATATTGGTAATTTTATTATAATTTTCATTTCCCAATAGCGACACAGAAACAGCGTTCCTATGAAGAGGACGCTTGTGTTTTAATTGTGAAATGAAAAAAAAAAATCGAAATTCTGTTTCATAATTACAAAGGCTGTCTCAATTTTTGATTTGATTTTCATTGATTTTTTTTTTTATATTATATTTGAAATAATCTATGAAATCAGTACCACTATAAGAAATGAAAGAAAAGAGGTACTGAAGTTTAGGAAGAACTATATCTTTAACAAGGGTTACAGTAGGAGATGATTTGATTTGTTCTTGACAACTCACGTTTTTTTTTCCCAAATTTAGATTATCCACTTTTTAAGGCTGGGTGTCCCAAGGAGGGCTCCCCAATTCACTGAGTTGACTCACGGGTGCATTGGCAGAATAAATATTATCTGTCACAGTCGGATACGAATCTGGGTCCTTGAAGTTACACAGTGCCTTACTCACTGAGCTGTGTACTACCTATGTTAGAATTATATAATATTTTACTCAGCTTGTATTCAACGATTTAATCGGAGAATTTAAAAGGCTATACAACTTTGTATTGAGTGAACACGAATTCTTTTTCAAAAACTTTTGAAGGAAACAATTCTCAATATTTTTTTTTTACTATTTGTGCGAAAATTGAAAAAAAAATACAACAAAATAAAAAGCGTACAGAACAATCTCGTTTTATAATCTCATAAGAATTTCCTTTGAAAATCCATAATCATCGTTTAAGTTTTCTTGACCGGTCATGGAGATTAAATAAGGTGTCACGATGCTGAAAACTAAAAAAAAATTGTTGAATATAATCAGATTATTACGGAACATTGGATTCTATAACGATTTGGTTCTTTTGAGTTTTCGATTTTCAAATCGTTGAAAACCTTAAATAATTGTTTTTAAAAAGATTTTAATTAACTTTCATGTCTAGTCTAATGTATTTATTTCAATCAATTTATATTGGCATTACATAATATTTAACTCAGGTTATATTCTACGATATTTAACTCAGTTCAAAGTCATTAAGAAGTTTGACATTTGTTATCTTAAGCCGATGATGGTAATATAAAAGTTTCTTCTTCAAAATGAGACAGATTCCTTGAAGTTAGAATGGATATGGCACCTTGTGGAGCTTGGCTAATGCAACGTGACCGCAATAGGACAACTTTGCAGAGCATTGTATTGTTGTTGGCCAATGATTCATGCAAATGAAGTCCATTATATAGCGCTACTGGAGATAATGGCGAAAACAAACGGTCCTTTCGGTATTATCCTACTAATATCCAATCACAATGTGTGTTCCAACCTTCTCGTCCAATCAGATTGCATTAATCCCCACTTCTCTCTCATTTAAGGCCACCTATTTCCTCTGAAATTACACCATCAGGTTGTTCACTCTATTGTTTTTTAATGTAACCCATGAAAAATGTATAAAGTCCTTATTTTATTTTAAGTTCAATATTTATTTACTGCAAATTGCACCTTTTCTGGACCAACAAAAAAAAAAAATAATAACTTTTTTATTTTTTATTTATTTATTGCTATTTACAACTGTACATTACAATACATTTAGTAAATTTGAGCTCAGTTTAATTGGAATGTTAGAGGGGTGTACAGAAACTACCGATTGGTAGTACTCTAATGACGTGTTACATTAGCAGGTCTCGTGGTCATATTCTTTTCAGGCGCCTCGGAGGATCGTCAGGAATGGAAGAGGAAGCAAGATTAGAAACTAGTGGATTTAGGTGGTTAGGGAGTTTTTAATGGAAGGAGTGATATCAGGTTTGGGTTAGATCGGTTACATATGGAACATTAAGGTCTTTATGTATGATTTTATTTATGACAAAGTAAGGAGTATTGAGGATTTTACAAAGGATTTTGGAATGTAAGGATCGGATACGGGAGGAATTCGAGGGTTTAGTGGAGCCCCAAAGTTCAACTCCGTATGTCCAATTGGCCTTATTACAGTCATGTAGATCGATCTTTTGTAATGAATTGGAAGTTTGGACCGTTTGTCTAGTAAGTGCTGTAAAAGTCGAAATCGACGTGAAGTTACCTGTCTTTTCAGGGGTAACTACTATGAGGTCGAGAGAAGAATCGAAAGAGGATGT
>NW_027104888.1:210346-212369 GCF_000696795.3 Halyomorpha halys | reverse complement strand
AAACCTGTCTTTTCAGTCTTTGTGAGGATTCCAAGTTAGTCGTTTGTCCAGATAATAGTAACTTAAAACTTTCCAATACAATTTTTACTTTAACTTGCTTATAAATATAATATTCTGCTACCGTTATACCCTGTGGTTACGACAAGCCTCCGGAGTCCATTCAGTAACCAAAAGTGAGCTCCCTTAATCGGAGGAAATTATTGTGGTTGAGAGTTTGATTCTGACCAAATCATCTCCTTGCACAACCGTTAGTCTAGTTACAGTACTTCCTTGCAAAGTACAGCATCACTGCCTCTTCTGTAAACGAATGTTCATAGCAACCGAAAAATAAAAAAAATAAAAATTGTTCATAATTTTCGCCTTAGATTATAACTTTAACATAAGCCAATCATTCTATAAAAACTTTCGATTAAATATATAATTTAGTTCAAACATCGATTTTTGTTCCACTAAAGAGAACAATATCAACTATTGATGGCGAGTGATGGATTTCATAAACTCGTTCCAAATAGACTCAGTAAAATAAATCACTAATTAAACAGATTGTTCCAGTTCTAGTTCCAGTGCATCATCAGTCACAGTCCCAGATGTAACGGTCTTTGGGAACTTTGATTAATGACTTCCATTTCTGTTCTTGTTTTTTATTTTCTTATCATTGTAAACTTACATTTAAGAATTATACTTAGCTCTTTATTCTATTTTATTATTTAGTTTATTCAAACATTTTATAATTAAACCTTTGAGGAGGAGTTTTCTTTTTAAAGACCAAAATACTATTTATTTGACTTAACAAGGATCTTGTTTCCTTGTTATTCCCTTGAAGTGACCGGGATACTATTCCCTTCTTCATGCTCGCATCACAAAACTCTCAAAATATTTGGTTTAGATTGGTGGGTTCGTGTCTTAGTTATCACTACTTCTGTGAAAAATAAATCTTAAGACCAGAGAAGGAAAAAATAATGAACTAAACATATTTATTTTTCTGTTTTTATGATACTTCGTATTTTCTCGAAGTGGGAATAACGAACATTATTTTTTTTCCTTCTAAGAATTCAGCAGTTTAACAAAAGATAACGAAACTTTAATGCCATTCTTAGTTTTTACCCGTCGGAATTGGATGTATATGTTTCCTGATGAGTAGATGGTTGGGGTGCCTACGTTTCGACCTGAATTTCATGCCTACACCAGGGCTAAAGAAACAAAAAAGAGATAACATCCATCACTCCGAGAAACATAAAAATAAAGGTAAATAATAAACAAACTTGGAAATATACATAACTATGAATTAAGTAGAAAGTAGTGGAGTAATATCAATAGAAGTAGATAGCAGTTGACTGATAACAATAGAAGATCAAATATAATATTATAGAAGTAAGAATTATACAAAATAAATCATGAAAAATTAAAAAAACAGAAAGTGTTGAAGAAATAAACATAATGAAAGGTGAAGAAGAAAATGTAAATGATGTGAAGTAATAAAATTAATATGGTAAGATGAGAAGTAATATTATTATCTTAAATAACATAATAATAAGATCTTATATCTAGAAAGACAAAAAAAAACTAAAGATAATAAGATATAATGAAGTTAACTAAGATGGGGTTAAAAATTATGTAAACATAAACGAAAAAAATATATAAAAAATGATTAAAAAAGAAATAAGATGTACAATAATAAGTAAATATAAAAATGAAATAACATTTTTTTTTTAAATAAAGAATATTAAATTTAAAATGAACAAGAGACCTAATAACACACAAAAATAGACAAGTGAATAGATAAGAGAAATGAAAACCAAAATTGTACACACTAAGCGACGGAGGGTCTAGAAAGAATAAATAATACTATAATAATAATAAATATATAAGAGAAAAGTAAAGAAGAGGTAGGAAGAAAGGAAATGAGGGGAATGTGTGAGGAAGGTTGGAAAGAAATGATATAAAGGACGTTTCGTATCTAAAAAAAAAAAAAAAATAAAGAAAGAAGAAAGAATTATCTGATTTATATATGATATATTTTATA
>NW_027104888.1:199891-208884 GCF_000696795.3 Halyomorpha halys | reverse complement strand
GCCTGTAACACTCCAATTTAACTTAGATCAGATTTACTATATGTATTATAATGTACAGTTGTAAATAGCAATAAATAAATATTAAAAAAAAAAACCTTTAGGAACAACTAAAAAAGATAAAGATGTTTCGGTCACTACACTTAAGATTTATTAAGATAAAAACATAAAATATCTGAATTATATTTATTTTTTAAACCACAAAGAAAGAACAAAACTGCATTAAACATCAGAATATCACACCCTAAAGAACCTAATATCATAAAACTACACCATAAGCTAAATATTACGGAGGTAGAATTATGATAATTATAGAAAATTAATGAAGTTATGATAATGTATCATATATTTTTTTAATTTATTTTATTTGTATACCAGATCGGCCTGGTGGGCCTTACATGGTTGATATAGCTTATATTATATATATTTTTTAACAGTTGATTATGAGGGGGTATAGTCATACAAATGACACCGCTAACTATATGAAATGTTCTTATTGAAGGAAAAAAAATAATAATAAGATAAATACATAAGAATAATCCTTCTTAATAAAAGAGAAAAGTGAAATAATTAACAAAAAATAATAATGAAAGGAATATGGTCCGGGTGCGGTAAAAAAAAAACAACTCAAATAGTAGAAATATACTATTTTAATGAGCCAACGTTTCGCCCCACGTTGCAGGGCTTCTTCAGGGCTATTTTGACGGCAGTCAAAACAAAAATGATTTGGCTCAATAAAATAGTATATTTCTACTATTTGAGTTGTTTTTTTGACCGCACCCGGACCATATTCCTTTCATCTTTACACACGGTCAATCAATAATCTTCCAAAAAATAATAATATTGGTATACTTAAATAAAAAAAAAAACAATTGTCTTCTAATAGTGAAAAGAAACTAGTTAATTTGAAAAAGGGAAGGGAGAAGAAAAGAGAGAAAAAAAAATAATAATAAGTAAATAGAGGTAGTGTGACAATGAATTTTTTTATATTTATTAAAAATTTATAAAAGAATGTTATCATATATAATTCTAAAGAACAATTGATACAGAAAACATGTGTATGTATGGTTTATTTTAATAACTTAAATTTTCTCATATATAATGTATTAGTCTCAAAACAGTATTATGTTACTTTTTCTAAAATAAGTGCCCTTCAAAATTTAGTTCTGAAGTCCTGAGTTTTTTTTTAATTTTCGCATTATGACTTATTTGGATATGCCACTCTAATAAGAAATACAAAAAGAGATTGGAGAACGTTTGAGAGTTCTGAAAATTAATCTTTCGGCAGCAATTCATTAATCTCTCTAACCTCATCTCGTGCTCACCAGATGGCAGGGTGGGGATAATGAGGTAGTAGAAGATTATGAGTACCTCGGGGGAAGAATCACGGAATCTTAGTATTTATCTCGGCATTCGTTTCGGGTTTTAACAGGGTTTTTGATCTGAATAGGGATGAAAAAATTCCAAATATCTTGTCGTACTTACAACCTGTTTATCACTGAGAATCAAAGCATTGCTTCCCATTACTTCATACATATTATATACTTATGAAGCACTAATCTTACTATTTTTAATGAAGGGTACGAAAAAAAATAATCTAAATTTTACAAAAACAAAAAGAAAAATGTAGCATATTCACTTATAAAAATACTTTGCTAAAACAATCCTAAAGTCCTCACGATTTTTTCCCCACCTTCACAAACAATATGAAATATATAGTAACAGGAAGTATTGGGATTGCAAAAATGTTTGTATCTAAATTTTCGATGAAAAAACATGTTTTTAGTCCAAATAACCAGGTCTCACCTAATGGTTTGTGTGAGTGAGACCCAAAAACTAAATCTATATAATTATAATAGTTATCGGGTTTCCATGGGAACCTTATAAAATATTCTTAGATGTACAAGTAAAAATAGTTTGATAATACTTGTGCAATTTCTATAATTTTTTTTTTTCAAATTTAAATACCTTTCCAATTATTGTAGGTATACTTTTTTTAAAACTTATAATAGTTAATTTTCTGCATATTTTTTTTTTCATGGGAATTTATGCTACATAGAAAAGTCAAAGAGCTTCCAAAGTCATAAAAATATTTCTTGCCATATTGGCACTACCATAACTGAATAAGCAGGACATGGTCAGGGCCATCGTCAAAAGCTACAAAAAATAGTAAGCTACTATTTATTTTCCAACGTTTCGCCCCACCTTCAGGGCTTCATCAAAGCTAAAAATGATAAAACAACTAAAAATATGTTGACAATAAAGTAAACTGAGGTGGGGCTAAAATTGAGTAAATGTAAGTGAAAAATATATTAAAATGAAAAAAAAAATAAAGGTAAGAGGTTCTATAAATAGAAAAGAAATAATATTGACTATGAGCTTTAAAATGAACAAGTGACTGGTAATAATACGTAAAAATAGAAAAGTAGACATAAGAGAAATACAAAAACGAAAATTGTTTATACTAAGTCACCGAAAATTCAGGAAATGAGATGAGATAAATTAAAGGTCAAGAAAGAATAAATAAAAGATTAAACAATATAATAATAATGATAATAATAGGAAGCAGGGTAGCCGCGGGGTAAAGCGGGTGGCTACGAACTCAAGGACCCGAATTCGAATCTGGCTGCGCAGAAAATAGTTTTCTTTTACCCTGTAGCCGTGAGTCAACTCCTGGGGTCCACCCAGCCTCATAAATTGGGTAAAAATATGGCAGTCGAGCTTCATTCTGACCGAATCACCTCCTTGCACAACCGTTGCTCTAGTAACTGTACTCCCTTACAAAGTACTGAACCCCTTCATGGGTCGTAGCGCTACAGATTTTTATTTAATTTAAATTTAATAATAATAATGGATAAATAAACAATTGAGAACCACCTACCGGTATTGCTTTTTAAATCTATTTATTTTTGTTCATTTTAATATTATTTTTCACTAAAATTACCTTAATTTGATATGTATCTTTAATTTACTTTATGATCATCTTATGATCTTACATTATAAATATATTTTTAGTTGTTTTATATCTCTTTTTTTATCCCTGATGAAACTCTGCAAAATGGGGCGAAACGTCGACAAATAACTATTTTTTGACCGCATTCCCGACCATCTACTTCAAATTTAATGATTCTTTACACCATTGTATCTTCCAGAATTATCTATAAGAACGCATACTACTTGCACTATGATTAATTGAAAGCAGAATAATTCTAATAAAAGAAAGATATGAAAGTAAATATTCGAGAGGATTCCAACTAGTGCCCTTGGTGGTCCCTGCTTAGTAAGTCAAGTCCGAAGTAATATAACTCAATCTGAGGACTCTTTGGCAACTTGATCTTTCGGAAAGGGCGCAAAGTTGGGATTATCAAGTTTTAAGCCTTCACTTGATACTTTGTTAATCTTTTCTCCTCGAATTGGACCTTACCATTTACCTCTTTTATAATTAATTCTGTCACTTTCTCTTTAATGATTTCCTCCATTTTTGATAATCTCATCCTGTCAACAAAGTTTATTTTCCGTTAGCATTTCGACTTTAATAATTTACATCAAATTGTTATATTTAATTTAATTTATTTAATTTACTGTGTAATTTCGCTAAGTTTAACTAATTGGGGTGTTCTGTTTACTGAAAAGTTGGGATTACAAAAAGTATTAGGAAAAATGGTGTAAAAATTCGACAATATAAATGTACCTACTAATTTTTATTTATTTATTTTTTACCTAATCTATTAGAAATTTGTCAGTTTGAAGTCTTCAAAAATTAAAATAAAAAATATTTTATTTTACCTTCCCAGTAATGATATAGACTGAAAAGACAGGAAACTGCACGCAGATTCCGACTATTACAGCACTTTCTAGGCAAACGGTCTAAACTTCCAACTCATTACCAAAGACTGATCTACATGACAGTAATAAGGCCCATCTGGACAGACGGAGTTGAGATTTGGGGCTCCACTAAACCTTCGAATTCCTCTCGTATCCAATCTTTACAATCCAACATCCTTCGTAAAATCCTCAATGCTCCTTATTTTGTTACTAATAAAACCATCCATAAAGACCTAAATGTTCCTTATGTAATCGATCTAGCCCGAACCCGATATTATTCCTTCCATAATAAACTCCCTAACCACCCAAACCCACTAGTTTCTAACCTTGCTTCCTCTTTTATTCCTGGCAATCCTCCGAGACGACTTAAAAGAAGATGGCCTCGTGACCTTATATTGTAAACTGTTTTTAGAGTTCTACAACTGGGTACTTTCTCTACATCCTGTATCATATCATTATGTCATTATGATCAAATTTACTTGTTGTATTTTTTATACAGTTGTAATTATCAACAATAAATTAAAAAAAAAAGTAATGATATCATTTGTTAAGACTAAAAAAAAAATGCTAAGAAAGTTCACCAAAACGATTTATGTTAAATGTATTTCTATTATTAATTAAATTAGTTTTACAGAATCAAATGAACTATATAATAAGTATTGTTTATGTTTAATTCGAACAAAATATATCACGAACAATTTCATAGAAATCAGATTACCCCATATCGAAACTGTAAAAATGTTCCTCATTTCGATTTTTACGATGATTACATAACATGCTTATATTAGAGTTAAAAATGTCCTTTTACAGATGTGCACTTTTATTTGAAAACAAAAATGTTATTGCCTGCTGAGTTTTCTCAAAAAAGGTAACTTTTTTTTTACGCCAGTTCAGATTACTGGAGTGTTCGGATTAACGAGATTACTGTATAAACTAACTTGAGTAATGAGTTTTGTATATTTTCGAATTGCTTCGAATAAATTTCGCACTTCTCTTATTTTTAGTAAATTTTTTGATAAGAAAGTACGGAACCCATAATTAATGATAGTATAGTACAGTAGTACACACAGCGCCACTGTCAAATCAACGTCAATTTACATGGTAGCACTTTATGGAACTTTCGCACGGACTGAAATGAACCGTATATTTATCGTCCAGGAGAATTAGGAAAAAATCTTCCAAATCAGGTTCAAAATGTTTTATTGATTATTTTCAATAAATTTTGCAATAAGAGTTACTGCGTAATTTTATTTATTTAAAAAAAAATAAAAAGTATTAAAAATTAACAACTAACCTTTACGAGAGAATTCCGAATAACAAGAAATCCATATTTTGTAAATTTTTGCAAATATCATGAAAATACCACTCCTACGATGAAATACGTCAGAAACTACTGTTCCGGGTAACCTATGGCAACCGAAAGGTTGAATTGGACGGGCCACCATAATACATTATGGCATATAATAGCCTACAGGATATACTAGCGCCCATGTGGCCAACATTCAAAACTAATATCCTCCAGTGCTCTCTGTGGTGAGAAGCAACCCAGACTTATGTGAGATAACCATCTTGTCTTCTGCCAGAAGCAGTCCATCTTTTCTTTTTGTTCATTCAACAGAAATATCTACCATGAGTGAGTAGATTTACTGGAGTAGTTCCCAGCAGCAGAGGGGAGAGAGGCATAGAAATGCGGAGGGAAGAAGGCAGCATGAAGTAATGAAGTAGCCAGGTGGACAATAATTAAATCCACCACCACATAATAATCATCATCAACCACCTCATTATCTACCATTTTCCATAGCCCAGCCATTCAAAATTTACTAACCATCTAATCTTAAATGTTTTCTTTCGGCCACCCCTACACTACTTGTAACTTAAACAATAGAATTTTATTTTTCATTCAATCATGTTTCATTTTCAATTATACAGTCCACTCAAACCCAACCTACCAACCAAAAGTGAAGTATGTCTGGCATTAAGATGAAGGCATGCTTCATACAACTACATTATATCACATTGAACTAGCTTTAAATTTAGTGCTAATAGACAATTGTACGCTTAATTATTCCTGAAATATAGTTTTCCCAAAATAGATTCACTATTGGTATTTCATTATTTCGTAATTGAATTATATTGTTTAAAAAAATGTATAATATAATATTGAACGTGAATGACGGTTGTAGGGCTCATATTTTGGCAAATTTACTTTAAATGTTGTCTTACTAGGTTTTATAGTGTTGTAGCCAGTTTTGAAAATATGGAATTCTGAATGGAAAATTATTTTATTTTTACGTTTTCCAAGAGCCACCATTTTACCACACTACAGTTTGCATACTCATAAATTTTGACTAGTAGCTGTACATACTTTTTATGAAAGTAATACAAAATTTGGGTGAAATAACTGCCTTTTTCTCCTGGAGTCTAAAAGTCTTTTTCTCCTCATGCCTAAAATACTTCAGTATGGCTTTTAAATTAATTTTTTTTCTGGGCATTGACTTATCGCTCAGGGACACAGGTATACATTTACTGATTTATTTCTTTTATTTGTTTACTATGTTGCTACTTTGCATATCTCTGATATAAAATAATTCATAATTCATTGAATTCTTATAAGCCAAAAGAAATATTACACTTTTATATCATAAAGTAAATCAAATGTAGAAGGAGGCGACAGAGAGAAAGCTTGCCGAAAACTTTCGAAAGGTGGTAGTGATATTGAAATTGGCTTCTGTATTATTCATCCGCAGACTCCCGCGCCCGCCAAAAGTGAGGCCTGAATTATTCCCGCCTTAATGCTCTCGAGAGCTCTCTAGATTCCTTACACGTCCCCAAATCCTCTTATCGCCTTTTAAACTCTTTATCCTCTATGTCCGGCAACGTGCTTCGCGCTTTTACCAATCTCCGATCCTTGATTTCCGAAGTCTTTTTAGGTGAAAAACGAGAGGGTTAACACAAAGGAGAAGGGAAAAAACGCAAGATAAATTACCGCAGTAGGATAAGAATAAAGTATCGCCCACAATGGCTCTGAAGTTTGTTCGGGAATCGATCTTGGTTTACTCACGCTCCATTCTTTAGCTCCTTTATTTATTGTTCTATTAATACAACACTCCTGAGGGGAATTTTCTGAAAGGTTGTTAATGTCTAATTAGAATATTTATTTTAATAATCAGGAACATAATACCCATTTAAAAAGTTGTAAAAACAACAAAAAACATTTGAATATTTCAGCAGTTTATCTTTAATGCACTTACTCAGCCTCCACTGACTCTTTACTAGTGATACTGTGAGAGGGCTACGCTGGGATCTTGAAGAGCCATGCTCTACCTCTAATAGAGTGGGCTCGGGGATCCTCAGGTAATGTGACTAGTAATTATTTTATTCGATTCTTTATTTTTTCATATCTTCTTCATTAACATATTTTGATTATTTTAATTATATTATTTCAATTTCTTGAGACAAGGTAATTATTTATTAAATAAATCAAAAATTTGTATCCATTTTTGGCTCAACACTTTTATTTTTCACCGGTCCAACGTTTCGGACATTTTAGCCATCCTCAAGGACATCTTCAATATAATTTCTTCCTCACATTAATTTAAAGTTTCCTTTGCAGGCTATTCTGCCCAGGTCATTTTCTTTATTATAAGTTAAATGCCTATTTTTAAAAATTTTAAATCATTAATATTTAATTTTAAATACACTACCATGTGGTATTAATTGTGGATAAACTTATATAAGAAAAATTAAATATTAATGATTTTAAATTTTAAAAAAAAAATAGGCTTTTAACTTATAATAAAGAAAATGACCTGGGCAGAATAGCCTGCAAAGGAAACTTTAAATTAATGTGAGGAAGAAATTATATTGAAGATGTCCTTGAGGATGGCTATAATGGCCGGAACGTTGGACTGGTGAAAAATAAAAGTGTTGAGACAAAAATGGATTCAAATTTTTGATTTATGTAATAAATATTTTGATTGTGTTCATTTTATATAGTTTTCTCTTTGTATATAGTACATATAGAAATTGTTTTTCATTTATTTATTTTAAATTTCAATGTGAATATGAATATTTATCACTGTTATTTATTGCCCAACAATGTTGTTGCAGGTTGTAATATTTCTCAATAAATAAAATGATTATAATTACGAGCAATTTAGGCTTAAAAATTTATAAATTCTTAATCAATTTTTTATATCACTGTCTCCGCAAGTATCCTCTGATTACTCCCTCTGGCTCTGCTAGAACAGTCTTTATTTTCAGGCATAGTTCAAGGTATTTATACTTCACTAAGTAAATATAGGCTGAAACATGTACCCTACTGACATGATGCTATGTTCTAGTAGCTGATTTACTTGGGATGCCAGGATAATCGCTGAAGGCAATTATCCGAAAATAAGTTAATTAATTGATTATAAATTGAGTCCTAAAAATCTATTATTATAATTGGATTCCTTTCCAAAGGCTGTTTGTGTGTTTACCAGTTTACCAATTAAATACCTTTATATTTATAAAATGTTCTTACCATTAATTATTTAGTATAATAAAGAGTGATATATTGAGTTATATAATAGTATACAAACTACACTTGAAAGAAACTAAGTATTTATTTACAATTTGTTATTATGATTAAAATGATTCAAATGATTCAGATAAAGGTTGCCATAAAATATAAATTATTACATGATTGCTTATTAGTTAATTTATACTTATAGCTGCTGATGCCGTGGGATGTAGTGCCGTGGGTGTCTTCTGTTTCATCAGGGATGTCCAGGCCTCCTGGCCTTGGTGTGCTCGAAGTGCTCGCATCCTCTGAATCAGGTCCTTACTCGTCTGCGCCTTCCTGTTGAGTCTGCCTACTGACGAGGTCCTCCTCCGCCTAGCCCTTCCAGTAGAGTGTCCTGTTCTTCTCTTGTAAATTCCCTCTCTGTATTTTTCTCCCACTTCTCTTTTAGGGCGTTACCTTATTTTTAAATCTCTTCTCTGATTGGTTATCGATGTCCGAAGACTCCCGAGGCAGGCGTCACCCTCCTCAGGGCCGAGGATGTGTAACAGAAAGGTTTGACTCTCCAGGAAGAATCTGCCTAGTTAATTTGATTCTGGTCCCTCGTCCTAACCTATTTTATGCTTCGATACTTAAAGGTTAGTCAATCTAATTTTCTCAGGGGCCT
>NW_027104888.1:182545-199231 GCF_000696795.3 Halyomorpha halys | reverse complement strand
TTTATCCTGATTTTTCACTTATAAATTATAATGGGTGAATCTTAGCTTAAATGTTGTAGGAAAATGAATAAAAGAGTATTAAATTATAAGCCACGGTAAAAAGAGCAATTTGTTCAATTTTTTTTTTTCAAAATAAAAAGAATTAATGGAAAATAAGAAACAGCGCATCAAATGATTGAGGAAGTAAAGAAGAGAGTGTTGGGATTTTCTTCTGTTGAGTAAAGGGAAACCGTGATTTTTTCAACGGAATTTGATAGCCAAATCGGGCGTAGTGCGTTATTTAAGTTTCTGTTCCGACAAAAGACTGAGATGAGCAAAGACGGAAAGAAAAGAGCTTATCAATCGGTGCGGACCTAATTTAAGAGTACCAGATATTCAAAATCACCTGTTTCGTTTAATAAACAAAATATATATATGAAAGCCCTCCTCTCCGTAATATACTTTGTGACCAATAGTATGAGAAGCAGAAGAAGAAAACCATTTTTTTTTTTTGTTGGGTCCAGAGAAATAATTTTTTTCTTCTCATGAATTCATAGTTATCATGTGCACGTAGACTTCAAGAAGTGGTTCCCTGGCTAGGGTGGGAAGAATAGAAGGAGAAAGGAGAATGCTGATAGAGAGAACACGCCGCCTTAGCATCCATCTCAGTGATTAACCTCAAATATTCTCTTCCCTCCTGGACTATGATCTTTCTACGTAACACAACAACAATACTTATTTAAAGGGCCAAAAACTCACTTCTCGTAGAATTGAAATAATATGAAAAATTATTAATAATATTATATATGTATATATAGTTGACCGTAAAGATTTAACAATAAGAAGATGGTCAAGATAGTTTTAAACTATTTGTTCTTTTTTTGACCGCAATCCTGACCATCTTATTATATTTATATTAATAATATTTATTACTTTAAAGAAGCTATAGATAAAGACAGATTTAGAATTTACTTTGATGCCTTAACATTAGTTGTAAAACTGAGTTTGCATGTCTCTTATCAAGGAGTCATAATCAGGTTTACAACCTGACAAATACAATAATACAGCGTTGGGTCTGGTGACAAGTGTAACACCTAAGTCAAAATACTTTGTCCTGTGTTGGGAGTGTCAAGCTGTCACAATTCTAGCAATTTGTGACCTTTTCAAATTCCCAGAATGCATTAAACTATTGCTAGAAAGTTTTGTCTTCTACAATTGCTTCGAAGTTCATGGTACGTGGAATTCGACCACAGACAATGCAGCAATCGACCATCGATCAAAATTAGGCTGACCTAGTACTGATCTTTTTTTTTTTTAAATTATACTTTTTATTTATTGATAGATATCACAATCTGCCACACAGTTGTGGGCAATAGGTAATAGTGATGAATGATCTCATACATACTAAAAAAAAAAAAATAAATAAATCAAAATAAATTAAAAAAAAACTCCTTTAAAGTATATACAAACAAAAGAATAAACAAAATGAACATAATCAAACTATCTGTATGAAAAATAAATAAATAAAATAACATAATGATAAAATGATTTAGTCTCTAGTCACATTTACACTCTAATATACAATATTTACACAATCGACCTGAGGATCCCTGAGCCCACTCTATCCCCCCACGTGTGAGGGGTAGAGCACAGCTCAAGAGATCCCAGCGCATCCCTCTCGCCACATCACTGGTAATGAGCCAGTGGAGGCTGAGCAAGTGCGCTAAAGCCGCAAACACTGAACTTGAGTGGAGAATCTGACCATTGCAAGAACTCCAATGGTCCATTATTATTTTAATAAGTCTCTTGGCCACTGCCGAAGTACTGATCTTAGTAACTCGTTCAAAAAACTTCATATTATTTTTTTTTCTTTACTGTGCTAGCATGTTTGTTCATTGCTTATGCTGATAAAACTTTTATAATAGGCGAAATAAATATATTTGCAACAAAAACAACACGTACATCTCCTTGTTGAGAGTGATATTCGATTCTACGATGATATTCATCGAAAGCAGCCGACTCACCGCAGTCCAATATATCACCGCCCGATCTCTGCAATCAAATGTTGCGTCTGATTGACTCGAGGTGGGCTATCAATATCATATTAAATGATGTCATCATCTCTCTCATCAGCACATCCGTGTCAGAGCATTTCAAATCAAATGAGACCCTTTAATCAACTGTCGTGTATTTTACAAGAATTTTGATATGGATATATAATTATCAGTAATATAAAATTCATATTTACATTCAATTGTCTTGTAGAAAGAATATTAAACTTTTTGAAAATAATAATAAATCTTGAGGGCCACCCATAGCTCAGTGGTTAAGACACAGTCTTACCAATTTGATGTCTATTGGTGGTGCCAGTTCGAATCCGGTCTGGGACGTTGACTTTTTTCACTGAGTGGCGGTCCCACAAAATGAAGAACTTTGACCCCCAACCATGGTTAGGCAGTATAGGACTCCAATGGGAGTCTTGGCCGAAAAAATATATATATACATATCTTCGGTATAAATTCTTTTAAAATAAAAAAAAACTCCGCATTTGTATAAAATGTAATCAATATAAACATTGAATAGTCAATCAACAGTAGTTTTGATATCTTGTTGCATTTCATCCTGGCCATTTCTTCATAATATCGAAAAGATCTGACCTAGTATACGACTTCACCAACTAATCATTCAAAATGATTGGACTATATTTTCTTCTTTTTTTTTTGTGGGTTCTACATACCTTGCAGATTTTTAGCCACTCAAATCAGTGAGAACTACTGCTTTCCAGTTTGCTGCAAGCAGCTCTTTCGCACCTTTCGTGAATCTATCAGTCTGCTTTTTGGTTTCGAACGTGGTTTTCTTTAAATAATGTGCTCTTAGTTTTTTTAGTGTTGTTTTTAAGATATAGAGCTCCGAATGAAAAATTAGTGTTTTTTTGAGGTTTGAAACCGCCATTTCTTATTACCCCTACCTATACTTGGCAGATTCATCAATTTTGACTATCAATTATACATAGTTTTCATTGATGTAATAAAAAATTGGGGTGAGAAACTGCCTTTTTTTCTTCCCGGCTCTTGTACTAATAGAAACTAGAAAAGAGGGTTCCCAAACTCTGGCTACAGTAACAAGATAAATAATTATCAGTCAGGGCCGAATTCGATCCATATTCGATATTCGATATTCAATCCATATTCGATAATCGATATTCGATCCATATTTGATATTCAATATTCGATCGATATTCGATCCATATTCAATATTCGATATTCGATCCATATTCGATATTCGATATTCGATCCATATTCCAGGTGTTAGTAGCACAGTATTTTGAAGTTACTTTCACTTATTTTTATATTTTTTAAAGATTGCTTTATGAAAAGATCAACCTGGCTCTTATCATGGGATTATTATGGTGGGACGGGAAGGGAAGATTCCCCTCTAATTATTTCTTTTCTTGGGATTTTAATGTCATAATACATCAACCAATATTCGTTATAAGTAAATGTTTTAAAGGTACAGCAAGAAAGGATTTGCAGAGGGCAGAATATTATATATACATAATATATTATGTATCTTTTAAACATAGGTTTTTGCCTGAACATCTGGGTGGTCTTGGACCCTGGGAAACAGTGGCTTGTCATAAAAACTATTGACGCATGTTAACACACAGGATTCTTTTGAGTGCTAATAAATACCGGATGGTCCTGGGATAGGTCAATTATAGTTTATTACAAACAACTTATCGGGCAGTTTTTAATATATATACTTCGTGGGTGGAGTCACGAGAAGCCAATAAGGAATAAGGGAATAAAAGATAACACCCCCAACTCGGTGTTCAGTCAGTTCTTAGTTTCGTTAGGGTTAAAGTCATCGGGTCTTTCAGGGGCTGGTTCCACTGTAGTTCTTTCAAAATTTGACCAAGATAGTTCTTTGGCACTCTCTCGACTATACTTTTCAACTGCCCTCGAGTGTATTTTTTTTCCATTCCACTACTCGATGGAACTTTTCTTCTCTCCTCTACTTTCCTCCTTGACATCCCATTGGCTACTCCTGTTTTGGGGGGAAGAAGACGGTTTTTGAACTTATTATCGGTCGGCTTGCCCTTGATCTCTGTTACTTTGAGGACCAGCATTAAACGCCTTGAAGTAACTTGATGCTTCCTGAAATATGGTGTTTAAGGAGGACAAACCTATCAGGCTCTCCTAAATGGTGCGTCCAGATATTTACCTTATGACTGCTTGTGATGTAGCTTTGCTCTTATGGTAACTTGGTATTTCATAGTCCCTTTACCATGCCGCTAAACGACCCACGTCCCTTTTTAGCCTGCCCTTCAAGGGGCTGCAAATTCCGACTGTGAACACTCCTAACACCTATTTTTTAAAATTTAACTTAACTTCCTTATTTCTCTTGCTGGTATTTCAATAGGTATCAGATGATAGTTTTGAGGACTCAATAAGTTTTAATTAATGTAAACGATTTTGGATAAATACCATCAGTAATTATTCTGGCATCCCGTAGACAGTCATAAAACATAGCAATATATATATTCCCGAAGTGGGAGAGAAGTAGCAGCACATGGTTGGGGCGAAAAACTGGTGCTACTCGGGAGAAAGAACAATCGGAAAGTAGTTGGAGGAAGTTAGCAAGTTGGGAAGGCTAACTGAACCTGTTACAGCATCTGCTATCCAGGGATCGCTTCCGGCTTCGATCTCTCCCCTGGGTAAAAATACTAATATTTTTTTGAATTCAGACATTTCGAAATTATATAAGACTCATGACAATAAGAGAAAACATAATTATATAGTTTTATAAATTTTTATTATCTTGTTCGAGACTGATAATTTTATTAATAGTACTAAAAGTTATCCAAATTGTCTCAACCTTCTTTATTAAAACATATTGTCTAACGTTTTGGCCCATACGGTCATCATCTAAGACAATCTTAATTTTAGTAACATAGCCTCATATTGAGTCATTAAGATTTACAGGCTATGCACCCATTTCAATTTAACAATGATAACAAGAACCTGATTTTCACTATAGCATTTATTAATGATTTAAATCGTTCACAACATTGTTACATAACCTGATTTGTACATAATAGTGATATGGTTAGTTAATTACTAATTAATTAATCATTATCTGTGAACAAAAAAATCTAATTAAATTAGCCAACTCTAGTAATGTGTGCGGGGCCTTCATCTCTTACGTACATCCATCATACATTGACATGAGATTATGTTTTAATAATCAGATAATAATTTTAATTTTTCCGCTCTGCAATAGAAACATTTTGGTCATTTTTCTATATCCGTCAGAACCAGAGATATAAAATATCACAATTTACAAATTAACTTTCCATTTGTTTGGGGTAATAATATTTAAATATTTACATTTCTAAATAAGCAAGCCTGTGTATTGTTAAGAGTTGTTTGTTCTTTTAAGCAATGTTTTGAATAGAAGGCCCACTCCCATATTTTGTTTTGTGAAATGGATTGAAATAATTATTTTTTCAAACAGAAGATGTTTAATGACAGCTAAAATTAGCATAAAATATACAATTTCAATAAACAAAAATTCTTAAATTATATTAATATTTACAGCCATAATATTCATAATAAAAATATATATAAAGATAGGTATCAATGTATGTATATATAAATTTTTTATTTTACATACACATAAAATCTGCCAATTGTATATTCATAAATTTCGTTTTCCACATACGTATGATTGCAGGGAAATTGTGTTGCGAAAATTATTGTGTAAAAATCAAAAAAGTACAATTTTCACGTTTCAGTTGATGGAAAACTGAAAATGTTGAAGACAATTTTTGTTACTATTATTAACACTAAATAGGTTTTATTGGAAACAAAATGTAACTCCATCCTGTTGGTGTTTTCATGTTGCTCATTTTTGCGCTTACTTCCATTCAATAAGGGGGGGGTGCTCAAATTTTCCCATTCTTAACGTGTATTGATGTATTTTTATATTTTTTTAAAATCCATTTTTACATGTCATTATGTCCGTTTTCATTAATTTCATTAATTCATTTATTTGTCTAATACCTTTTGTAATCTTGTTCATTTATACTTTTCATTGTAAATCTATTTTAGTTTGCATATTTTTTAGCCCTGATGAAGCCCTACAAAGTTGGGTGAAACGTTGGCTGACATTAATTGGGAAAGTTACTATTTGAGTTCTTATGCCCGGAGCCTGATTATTTTCCTTTTATATATAACTCAACTACTAACGGTCACTCAACGATCTTCCACAATGTATCTTATATACTAAAATACTATGAGGCATTCTCTATTATGTTTCAAACATAGGAATATCTCATCATTACATCAGGAGTAACTCAATACAGTGTTGGGCAAAAAGTAATTACTATTCCAAATAGGATCTAAATCACCCATTGGTGATACTTCAAGCATTAATTGAAATTAGAAGGTCCCGTGGCCATCTTCTTTTCAGACGCCTCGGAGGATTATCAGGGTTTGTTAAGAATGAAAGATTAAGAATTAATGGGTAAGGAGTTTGGAATGAAAAGACGCATATCTGTTTTGGGCCAAAACTGCAACGAATGGGATGTTAAGGTCTTTGTGAATGAGTTTATTTGTAACGTAATAAGGAGCATCTAGGATTTTGGATTGTAAGGATTGGATGCGGGAGAAATTTGATAGTTTGGTAGAACCCCAGATCTCAATTCCATATGTCCAAATTGGTCTGATTATTGTAGTGTATAATAATTTTTTGTAGTGAATGGGACGTCAAGAGCGTTTGTCAAGTAAGTGTTGTAGCAATCGGAATCTACGAGCAGTTTCTTGTCGTTTCAGTCTTGTGTGTGGATTCCAAGTAAGTCTCTTGTCAAGATGGAGTCCTAAGTATCGAATCTGTTCAACAGGCGTTAGTGGAGTATTTAGAAAGGATCCTGTAGGACAGGAAGGCAGAGGTTAACGACAGAGAGTAAAGGTGATCTGGTGGGATTAGTCAGGATTTATTTTGAATCTCCTGTTTTGACACCATTCTTCAATAGATGTTATCTGTGTGTCTGTAGTGTTTGTGATGGATTAGTTGGGTCGTTGTTTACAGAAAGTATACATGTGGCATCAGCGTATGTTGTTAGGACTGTGTTAGGGTGCCCAACCATATAAAGAATGGGGCCTAAGATACTACCTTGAGAAACACCGGCAAACTGAGAAAAGAGTGATGAGTAGGCTAGGTTATGATTTTTTTTAAAGGTTCTATCAGTGAAGTAGGAGCGGATGATAAGGAAATATGTTGGGGGTAGGAATTGACGAAGAAACTAGAAAATAAAATTACAATTTTCGTTCATAATATTAAGTACTCAATGAATCACAATAATTGTAATAATGATCGCAAATTACAATTATAAATTGAACTAAAGTAATTGTTATTACATTAACTGAAATTAGTAATTGCAATTACTATTAAAATTACTGTAATTTGAATTAGGAAATAAAATTAAAATTTTTGTTAGTAATAATAAGTATATATTGACGAATGTACGGTTTTATAATAATGGTCCAAAATTACAATGATGCGTCAAACTAAAGTAATTCCTTTGATTTTGACTGTTTTTTGAGAGCTACCAATAGGTAGTTTCTCTACTTGCCTGTATCATATCATTATCGTACTTCAAATTTACTTATTGTATTTTATGTACAGGTGTAAAGATCAATAAATAAATTTTTTAAAAATTACAGTAAGTACCAATTGCAATTACTTTTTTCTCAATATTGACTTATTACATAGAACTGAGAACCTATCAGACTAATTTTGCTTTGGACCTATACAAAGGTATAATAACATATATTTTATTACTAATATATATAGTAGTTATTATGATATGAGATATCTAGAGAGCATAGAAGAGATATATCACAGGCCACATGTTGCCACAACTACATCGTATTCTTCCGGTGCCAGTTCGCGAGGTGCTCATTCCGGACATATTTTATTTTTACGACTGTAATATGTTTCCGGAAATCTCCAAGGAGCTTCTCAAATCCTTTTCGTTCCCTGGGGTCAGTACTTCCATTCTTCTGACTTTTGATTCAGTTTATATGTAATATAATACACCGAATGCTAGCTAATATCTGAGAAGATAATGCTTAGAGGTAGGATTTTAGATTATTCTAAAGATCTTACAACATCATCATATATCTGTACCTCGAAGATAATGATAATTCTTTTTTACTTTCACTTACCTATATATGAAACGAGTATTGCGATCGTAAAAATTTCAAATGAAATACACGTTTTATACTCTCGCGCAAAAGGGTCTGTGAGTTACATAACTCAAAAATCAGTGAAGACTAACCTGACTTTATTCTAACATATTTACAAGAACTACATGTCACTGTTACTGTTACAGAGTGTCTATCTTCTTACTTAGCTATCTAGTCTAGGAAATATATATGAACACTTGGGAAGAGGGGGTAGGAGGAATAGTGAAATAGGAGAAGGGGTTTTGACCAATCGGATAATTTTAGGAGACTGGGCGGGGCCTAGAGAGCCTATGAATTTTAGAAGTAAATATCTGGGAGGGGGGAAAAGACGTGACGAAAAGTTGGGTGGCCAGACTTCCAAGAAAGAGACTATGACCTAAGGACTTGTGTGTACTGACTTACATATGTTAACCATAAAATAGTTGACTGATGCAAGTCCATTGTGAGATGACACCTTGTAGCTGCTTAAGTGTCAGACCTTGCTATTGACACAGGATACTAAGGGTTTGAAAGGGCTGTTAGAAGAGTTTCAAGGGCCTTTTGGGAACCTAGTCGTTTTTATTGGGTTCCTTTTCTATAAAATTGTAAGGAAATGTGAACATATGGAACCACACGTCTAAAGTGACTAAACCTATAGTTGGGCAAGGGGCAATTGTTTAAATTTATAAAAATACCGGTTCCTTAACTTGTGTCTGTTATCATAAACGAAAAATTGTATGAAACTGAAATCAGGTATTTAATGCGGGAGTATACCTGGGCCTGGTATGTTTTGATAAAATCGACTAACTAAAAATGCAACTTTATAGAATCGATTTTTCACATTCTTTCGATTTACTCAAAAACGCTTTTGATTAAACTCGGTGCATCGATGTACCATTAAGTGAGCGTTAATAAACCAGATAGATGATATCCTCATTGGAATAGTCTGATTGGGCCTAAATGACGAATATTTAAAAAATCTACCTGTACCATTTCACCACCAAACATATGATCCATTTTCTTCTGGAGCATTGTCTTTACTTATGGAATAGAATATAGTTAACATCTTTAAGTGATTACGATTTAATAAAAAAAATAAATATTTTGATAATTAATTTTTATAGATTTTCTTGCTAATTTTACCCGACTATCCACAGATTGAACAAACAATTAAGCTGATTTATATTTTTCATGATTATTTAACTAAAAATCGTGAATGTTTTAAAACAAGACGAGCTCAAGATCCTGTAATGATTGTATGAAAAGTGTTTGCTCTATATAGTGTTTATTTAACAATATTTTGAGCTAAAGACAACTTATTCGTAGGTTTTATTGCTCCAATTACAAAGTGATATTCCAAAAAAAGTTCAGAACAATTTGAGCTTAAAATATATTTAGTCTTTAAATATAAAATAATTAGTTGTAACTTTACATCTAAAACTCCAAAGTGTTTATTATGTCAAACTTTATTATATATTTTTTCAGGAGATTAATTGTTACCCTTCTGTACTTTATTACTTTTTTAGACCTGAACAACGTTTCGGGCTCCTTTGCTCTTTATTTAATTGTTATTATTAATTTTTGGACATTTTTCATTTAAGATAAAAAGTAATTTTTATATATTCCCAACAGAATTGAAGTCCTAATTTTTTTTTATTAAACTGCTTTTTTTTTTCTTATTCATTTTCTTGTTATTTTGAAATAATATTAGTCTTTTTAAATGCACTTCCCTCATTTTATGTACACTTTCTTATATAATAATATTCTATTGTTTTCACGAATTAATGGCTATGTTTGGAATCAATCAAAGAAAAGAAGGAAATTGTCTAATGTGAGAGTTCTCACAGGGGTAACCTAGTCCTATCATAACAAATAGAAAAATTTTATTTAACTCTTATTATAATGTGACTAATGTAATATAATATAATTTAATAAAAGGATAAAAATCTGTCGGTGGAACGTGGTCCTTGCACTGGGTGAAATTTGTACTTTTATTCACAGCGTCAACATAATTTGCCTACAAGGATTTTTCTATGGAAAACAAAATTTATGAATATATTTTTTATCTATATATCTATAACAATTTAAATGGAGCAAAATTTATTTAACTGTCATTATAATGTGACTAATGTAATAAAACATAATGTAGTAAAATATACATCATACAATTTCTCTTCATTGGGTAAAAATCTGGTGAGTCGAGCATTTGATTTGACCAAATTAACTCCTTGCACAAACGTTGCTCTACTAACAGTATATTCTTGCAAAGCACTTTTTTTTTTCTGTTGGCTCTACTAACCTTGTGGATGTTTGGCCGCCGAACCAGCCTTCTCCATGCCTGCATATCTTGCTTTCCAGTTTGCTGCATGCAACTCTTTCGCATCTTTGTTGTTTCTGTCTATCAAATATATATATATATATATATATATGTATGGTTCTTAAGGAACAGTTAATTATAAAACAAATTAACTGTTCGTGAATATATATAAATATTTGGAACCCGTTTTAGGGAACCTAAGGAGCGATTACCGCTGGGAACAATAGCCCTTTGGAGACACTTTAAACAAAAGCTGTCCTTACAATAGCTCCCTCCAGTACCGGGGGGGGGGGAGAGGTCGGCTATTAAAGGATCTGCTAAACTGCAGCCAGGGGATTGTTTTTCAGGAGCAGTTCGGGATTAGCGGTGTATGGAATATAATTCATGTGTTAGCTTTAGCCTGCTCTGTGAATGTACTGTCGTTACTGGAACCGTTCCAGGCAGTTCTCCATGTCCTCACGATTAAACAAAGATGGATGGATATCCTTTAAATTAACTAATTAAAAAAAAAATTCTATTCTGTCACAAATGTTGCTTATGAAGAAGATTTGGATAGCTGTGAGAAATAAAACACATATTAAAGTAATATACTGATTTAATATTTGTTGATGTTTCGGCCTAAGGCATTCATCAAGGCTAGAAGAATAGCCAAGAATAGATAAGAATAAGCATGGTGGGATCATATTGCGATATACGAAAAAATTCAACAGAAAAATACTGAAACACGACTAATGTATATGTAATTTGAAACACTAAATAATTTTACATGCAATAGAAACGAAAGAGGGGTAAGCATCGAATAAAAATAAAGGCACAGATGTAGAAATATATAAAGGAAAGTGAAATACTAAATTGAGTTGACAAAAATATATTTAAATTTATTTTTGCCCAATACTGTATTAGTAACTCAATACCTGATATCATGATGCGATATTCCTATGTTTGAAACATACTAGAGAATGCCTCATATAGTATTTTAGTATATAAGATACATTGTGGAAGATGATTGTCAGTTAATCGTTGATTAATATATAAATATTATATATAAATATAATACATTCCTATGTAATTGTTATTTTTCGCTACAATTACAAGTAGTTGTAATCATAACTGCAAATACTAAAAACTAAATCTATTTCACAATGATTCCAAAATATCAAAATTACATCAAGCTTAAGATTGCGCGCTGGTTTATAGATTTATTAACATATTACAGTATATTTATATGTTTTCGAAAATGCTGAAAATAAATATAAAATCAATTTTATTATTGTGCACTTGCATGTTCAAACAAACTGAATTTCACGTATGAGTTAAACTTCATGTAATTGTAATCGCAATTTCATAGTATAAAAAATAATTTTAATTGGGAATCACAATTACAGTAATTGTATATGATAATTGCGATTACATTTTCACAATTTAAAATCTAAAACCACTAATTTTTTATATTTTGGACCGTTTAGCGGTTGTTCTAGTGTAACTGATATAACTGAAGATAAAATTAAATTACTTATGTACTGATTCCTACCCAACTCAGTGGGGGGTGGTAGTTACAGTCTGAATGTAGTATCAGATGTAAGCATGATGCAAAAGGCATAAGCATTTAACAATACCTTCAAAAGAATTACCATCGCAGTAACAATCAAATATAAATTCCAGAAAGTTTAGAAGTTAATTGGCATGATCATGTTTTCTAGCTATATGTTTAAATATACATAATTGTTTCTATTTATTTTGTAGCATGTTGCTCTGTTTAGTAGTACTTATTCCCTATGTTCCCCTATAGCCATGTAATCCTAAGGGAGAAGAAGGGAAGGAGGGGTTTTTGCTCGGAGAAGGAAAATGCTGAGACACAATCGGACCCGCATTGTTAGGCTCCGGGTGACATTGTGGCCTCGCCCTGGTCTCTGTAATTATTGCTAAGGGTTGTCTTTTGTATCTTCCCTTTTATTCCGCTCTTTATATATTTTTTGTAAGGATTAATCTATCCGTAAAATTGTTTTTATATATTTCTAAAATGGTTGTAGATTGAAAATTGGCACTAGTAGAGGGAATCGTGATGTTAAAAAGAAATTATCTTAAAATAGCAAATCGAGGCAGCCTCGAGACTGGCTAACCGAAATGAAACTTCTAGATATCAAATAATGTATTAAATCTTTGTTAATACCATAAAATTTGTATTTAGTTTATTTACTCATTTTATTATAATAATCTAACAATATTTCATTTAATTTGTAGAAGTATTATTACTAATATAACTGCATCGGTATAGAGCTGGCCATAAACTAACTGTTCGACCTCCACGGACCTGTAGGGTCCCAATTTCAAAGTTGAAACATCTCAAGTAATTTATAGAACTGTTTACATTCAACAGTTCTCGAAATTTTTTTAAGGAACATTTAATAACTAAATAACGGAAATTCAATTGTTAGTGAATTTATTTTGAGAACACAATTTCTCATGAATCATAAGATGTACAAATGTTTTTAGCATTCAAATTAAAGCTAGCTTAATGTACTATAAAGTAGTTTATTACGTTTATTTTCGTAGGAATAGTAATTTTCATGATATTTTTAAGTGTAACTACGTCTATATACAAATAATGATTGATATGCAATTAAAATGTATGGCAAAACTCTACAGGGTTCAAGGCATAAATTCAAGTTTTAAATTAATCCACTTTTTACATTCAATAATAATTATTGCGGACTGCATCGGTACAGAACTGGGAACGAACTAACTGCGAAGTACAATGTTCGGCATGCACGGACCCTTCGAGTCCAAAGTTCAAAGTAGCTATATTATAATAAATAAATAAATTTATGTTATTTATAATAAAAAAAAAAGAAAAGAGAATCCATGGGTAGAAGAAGGCAGCAAACATCAGCTGACATCATTGTACCGAAGTATTCCTTATTTTCAATGTAGGGTACGAAAAAAAAAAATTACTTTCTAACTGATAATTGTTAAACATATTATCAGTCTTGTAAATGCGTATATTTAGAATTAACAAATTTAAAATACAGTATAATTTATTTATTATTATATTAATTATTTTAAACACTTTAAAAAAAACTTTTACAGTATATTTATAAAGTTATATTATATTCTAGATGCAGTTAAACTTCTGAATTAACGATAACTGTAATAATTATTGCTAATGAAATACATTGAGACCTCTGGCTAGACAATGACATTATTATTTATTAAAAAAAAATAATGTATACCTTAAATATCGTAAGTAGTTAACATTTTGAACATCTCAAGTGATTTCTAGAAGTGTTAAACGATTATTATAATAAATAATATTCCTGAAGTGCGTAGGTACAGAGCTGTGACTAGACTGAGAACAAAGAACAGTGTACGAACCAGCACGGACCTGTACGGTACAAAGTTCAAAGTAGCCTTTATTGAAATAAATATATTTATTTCTTTATTAACTAAATAGAACAATTCTTTATGTATAGATTAATTCAAAAGGCAGTATTATTTATTCAAAATTTAATATACACATATCTTATTATATGTATATAAACACATATAATATTGTAGAGAAACTTTTGTCTTGCGTTTAGATAGTTATTCATAGTGATTTGTAGACGTACATAATTAAATGTTTTAGCTATCGATTGCTATAATAATAATTATTATTAAATGTGAAAAGCGGATTAATTTATTTTTTATTTAAAACTTGAATTTATGCCTTGAACCCTGTAGAGTTTTGCCATACATTTTAATTGCATATCAATCATCATTTGTATATAGATGTAGTTAAACTTCTAAAAATATCATGAAAATTACTATTCCTACGAAAATAAACGTAATAAACTACTTTATAGTACGTTGAACTAGCTTTAATTTGAATGCTAAAAACATTTGTACATCTTATGATTCATGATAAATAGTGTTCTCAAAATAAATTCACTAACAACTGAATTTCCGTTATTTAGTTATTAAATGTTCCTTAAAAAAATTTCGAGAACTGTTGAATGTAAATAGCTATATTAGGACTCATGTTTAGCAAATTTATTCTGTTTTAAATGGTGTTCTGTTATAGGTGTCTAGTTTTTTTTTTCTTAGCAAATCATGAAAAATAAATTATATAAATGTAAATTAATTTAGTGACGCAAGGGAAGAATTAAATTCAATGTCCTATTCTAGTTACCATTATTGTTCAGAAACTAATTTCTTTCTAGCGAGTTATAGTTCAAAATTGTATCTTGACATTGAATGGAAAATATAGCGCTAAAAAATAGAATAATAACGAATTATGAACATTTGAATTGAAATATCATTAAAACCAAAACCCGGAATTGTATGTTTATCATATTATTATTAATGTTTATCATATTAATTTAAATGTAAGATGGTCAGGGTTGCGGTAAAAAAAAAGAACAAATAGTTCATAACTATTTTAATGTCCGACGTTTCGCCCCATTTTGCAGGGCTTCATCAGGGTTAAAAAAACAGAATATTAATAAATGAATAATAATAATAAGGCTGAGAATAATATTCTCAGTTTTTTTTTATATATTTTTACGTCGGACATTAAAATAGTTATAAACTATTTGTTCTATTTTTTTACCGCAACCCTGACCATCTTCTTAGGGTCAACTATTTATACATATATAATATTTCATTTAATTATACTATTGATTCCTGAAATTACCGCTTATATTATTATTTGTATTATTAGTAAATATGGATATAATTGTTTTGTGTTGTGATAGCTGAAATTAGAAATGTAAACATTTGATTTAATGCTTTCAATATGTCTAGCAAATACTTCATAAGTTGATGTATATATCAGTGAGTTTATCATTCTTAAAAGTAATTTATCTTGTAGAAAATCTATTAATTGTTTGGATAAACATATAATTCCGGGTTTTGGTTTTAATGATATTTCAATTCAAATGTTCAAAAATTCGTTATTATTCTATTTTTTAGCGCTATATTTTCCAATTTTGAACTATAACTCGCTTCAAAGAAATTAGCTTCTGGACAATAATGGTAACTAAAATTGAACATTGAATTTAATACATCCCTTGCGTCACTAAATTAATTTACATTTATTTAATTTATTTTTCTTGATTTGTTAAGAAAAAAAAACTAGATATACCTATAACAGAACACCATTTAAAACAGATTAAATTTGCTAAAGATGAGTCCTAATATAGCTATTTACATTCAACAGTTCTCGTAATTTTTTTAAGGAACATTTAATAACTAAATAACGGAAATTCAGTTGTTAGTGAATTTATTTTGAGAACACTATTTCTCATGAATCATAAGATGTACAAATGTTTTTAGCATTCAAATTAAAGCTAGTTCAACGTACTATAAAGTAGTTTATTACGTTTATTTTCGTAGGAATAGTAATTTTCATGATATTTTTAGAAGTTTAACTACATCTATATACAAATAATGATTGATGTGCAATTAAAATGTATGGCGAAACTCTACAGGGTTCAAGGCATGAATTCAAGTTTTAAATTAATCTACTTTTCACATGCAATAATAATTATTATTATAGCAATCGATAGCTAAGACATTTAATTATGTACCTCTAAAAATCACAATGAATAACTATCTAAACGCAAGACAAAAGTTCCACTACAATGTTATATGTGTTTATATACATATTATAAGATATGTGTGTATTAAATTTTGAATAAATAATACTACCTTTTGAATTAATCTATACATAAAGAATTGTTCTATTTAGTTAATAAAGAAATAAATATATTTATTTCAATAAAGGCTACTTTGAACTTTGTACCGTACAGGTCCGTGCAGGTTCGCACAGTGTTCTTTGTTCTCAGTCTAGTCACTGCTCTGTACCGGCGCACTTCAGGAATATTATTTATTATAATAATCGTTTAACACTTCTAGAAATCACTTGAGATGTTCAAAATGTTATCTACTTACGATATTTAAGGTATGCATTATTTTTTAAAATAAATAATAATGTCTTTGTCTAGCCAGAGGTCTCAATGTATTTCATTAGCAATAATTATTACAGTTATCGTTAATTCAGAATTTCAAATTCATCTAGAATATAATATAACTTTATAAATATACTGTAAAAGATTTTTCTAAAGTGTTTAAAATAATTAATATAATAATAAATAAATTATACTGTATTTTAAATTTGTT
>NW_027104888.1:179302-182390 GCF_000696795.3 Halyomorpha halys | reverse complement strand
GCAGTTAGTTCGTTCCCAGCTCTGTTCTGGTGCAGTTCGCAATCATTATTCGTTATAACAATCATTTAATACTTCTATAAATTACTTGAGATGTTTCAACTTTGAAATTGGGACCCTACAGGTCCGTGGAGGTCGAACAGTTAGTTTATGCCCAGCTCTATACCGATGCAGTTATATTAGTTATAATGCTTCTACAAATTAAATGAAATATTGTTAGATTATTATAATAAAATGAGGAAATAAACTAAATAAAAATTTTATTGTACTAACAAAGTTTTAATACATTATTTGATATCTAGAGGTTTCATTTCGGTTAGCCAGTATCAAGGCTGCCTCGATTTGGTATTTTAGATAATTTCTTTTTAACATCTCGATTTCCCCTACCAGTGCCAATTACCAATTGTCAATTAAATAAAGAAAGTAAAATAAACCATAAGCGACAAATTTTCAGACGTTTATCACGCTGGACCTGACAGTGTTACTTTACTGGCATGACAGTAAATGTTATGTGACTAATTACACAAGGTCAATTGCTGTCATGGCTCAGTGACATAGTATAAACGGATTTTAACATTGTAATACTGGAAAACCCGTAATATTTATTAACACGAAAGTATAGATATTCATGACACCAACGTAACTTGTACTACAAGCAATCATTTCACACCAACTGCGAGAGTTGTTAAAATGAATTTAACATACCAGTACATGGAATATATTGTAAAATGGTCCGTGTTTGAAAAGACTAACTCTAAAGTAATAAGTCGTGTGAAACATATTGCATATTTAAAGCGGATATATGACAACAGCATTTTCTCTAAAATCGACCGACCAGAAAAACACTTTAATGATACAATTTTTCATATTGTTTCGATTTTATTATTAAAATCAGGACCTCAATTAGGGGTTAAATGGTTTTTAATACCAGATATGTTTTATCCTCATCCAAATAATCTAACTGAACTTTAATTTTCTAAAATTCTTCCTCTAAAGAAAGATTTAAGATTTAAATTTTGGTAATTTTAAAGAATAATAAAGTTCTCATCGTTAAAAATAATAATCTTGGAGTTCTGGCAATGGTCAGATTCTCCACTCAAGTTGAGTGTTTGCGGCTTTAGCGCACTTGCTCAGCCTCCACTGGGTCATTACCAATCATTACCCCTCACACTTGGGGATAGAGTGGGGTCAGGGATCCTCAGGTCGATTGTGTTAATATTGTATATATTATTTTATCATTATGTTATTTTATTTATTTATTTTTCATACAGATAGTTTGATGTGTTCATCTTGTCTATTCTTTTATTTGGATATATATTTTTTTTGGAGAGTTTTTTATTATTATTTTTTATTTTTTCTTCTTCTCTTTTTCTTTGTTATTTATTTATTTTTTTATTTTTCTTTAAATTTATTTTAGTATGTATGAGATCATTCATCACTATTACCTATTGCCCACAACTGTGTGGCAGCTTGTAATATTTATCTATAAATAAATCTAACTGCCAAGTTAAAAAAAAATAAATAAAAAAAATAATAATCAATGGAAGAAATAAAAAATATTAAATAACTTGATATCCCGATTGAATTTCGGCTTCCTTATCTTTTCTTAAACTGTTAAATTATTCATGATTGCAATACTGGCCCATACCATACTTTTGATAGAATTGATTTATCATATGATAAATAAATACTCCTCCATGTTAGGGATTCAATAATAAGAGTCATTCTAGATTTATTAGCCGACAAGAGCTGTCGAAGGACATTCTATGAGACAAGTTGTATGTGCATAGTTGCCTATGTTGTACGTAGAATTTCATAGAGTCTGTATCATCAACTGCACTCTGTTTAAAAAATATACTACATGTTCCAGTTATGTAACGGCTATAAAATTGTAGGTTAAGACTTCTTTATGCAAGGCGCCCCCTCACTTCTGAACAAAAATTCATTATGCCATCTAGTGACAAAGATAAGCGGTACGAGGCCTGGGCAGCCATATTGGTCCCCCAAAAATAGTTAACTAACAGAGTAGCCATCTTGACCTGTTCAGGGGAAGAAAGAACTAGAACATTTCAAGAAGGTCTCTTCCGATAATGGTCATGAGGGAGTAAAACTTCACACCCAGGCGAGAGAGGCGGCGGCGGCAGAGGGGTGAAGAGAAAGAAACAAGAGAGAACCTTTCTTCATCCTAACATTCACACCAGAACCAACCTCCAAGCACCAAGAATATCTCAACCAAGTAAAGTGTCATACTTTCATCAATCAGTGTAATTAAATCAAATTTATAACAAACAAACTAACTACATTTTAACCACTTTTGCTCCAACCATATAACAAATTGTTTCAGAAAGCTTGAAAGAGAATAGAGGTTATTTCATTTGAAAAGCATATGATATCAATTTATTATAAATACTGGTCACTCCATCATTACCAGCAAATTACAAGTAATTCTTCATTTAAACCAACTTACCAGCATAATAATTAATTTTGGTAATATCCCCCAATTTTTACTCCGGGGAATATCTGAGTTAAACAACACTTGTTGAAATTGTAAGACTTATTAATGCTTTTTTCAAAATTAAAAAAAAAATATATCTGTATATATAGTAGACCGTAAAAAATGGTATATAAAAAAAATAGTCAGGGTTGAGGTCAAAAGAGAAACAAAAATAGTTTACAACTATTTATTTTCCGACGTTTCGCCCCACTTTGTAGGGCTAAGGGTTTCATCAGGGCTAAAAAGATACAAAATGATACAATGATAAGAATAAAAATACAAAGATAAGATGCTCATTTATTATCATTTTATATTATTATTATTATTATTTTTATTATTCTTTCATGACGTTTATTTTATCTATAATTTTATTTTTTTCCTTCCCGGTATTGTTTTTGTTTTATGTGCAGATTTTTAGCTTTATATTTTACGTATTTTTATAAAGAAATTTTACTCTTGCCATTGTTACTTGTTTTTATTCTTATCATTGTATCATTTTGTGTCTTTTTAGCCCTGATGAAGCCCTGCAAAGTGGGGCGAAACGTCGGAAAATAAATAGTTGTAAACTATTTTTGTTTCTCTTTTGACCGCAACCCT
>NW_027104888.1:175494-179242 GCF_000696795.3 Halyomorpha halys | reverse complement strand
CTTTGTTAATTACTTATCATAGTATGTATACTTTATCTTACGACTGATTAGTATGCTTTGTACTTGAAACCCATTATATTTAGTCAGCATTTCTCTTCCTCTCTTTTTGAAATATAACTAGAGGGGGGGGGGGAAGAACCATGAGAATAGGGGTAGAGGACAAGTGGCCCAATTTGTTCCTCCGATCCTACAGCCCTGAAATGTATTGTTGAAAACTACATATCTAAATGTTGTTAGATAGGCAAGTTTTTAATAGCAGGTTCCCTATGTTAGAGGAAAACTCGGTAGAAAGTTGCCTGAGAAGAGAGAGGCCCGCTGAATACATAGCAAACACCTCAGCTAACTTTTACAAACGAAGGCAGTGTCTATCTCCCGCTCTCATATTTTAAGGAAACGGCTTCCAGCTCTCTCGAATACTTTTCTCAGCGTGAATTCTCTCACCGCAACCTCTACACCCATATTAAATAAAATATTTTCCTTATGAGTTCCAGGAACATGGTTTATTCTTTTTGTTCATTCTTCGGTTATATTGATTCTTAATGATCCATTATGAAAGTTAGTCTAGAGAATATAACATATTTCGTCAAATGGCAGTTAAGATAGCTGTTTATTCTTTTTGTTCATTCTTCGGTTATATTGATTCTTAATGATCCATTATGAAAGTTAGTCTAGAGAATATAACATATTTCGTCAAATGGCAGTTAAGATAGCTGTTTATTCTTTTTGTTCATTCATTTATTCAATTCATTCATTTTTATTATTATATTTATTTAAAAACTATACACAAGCATTATTTTTTTATATTTATCTTTATATACAGAGTGATTCACAAGTTAATATACCTTAGGAAGTGATAGTATAACTACTTACAAACACAAACTTGTGATTTCCACTTTATTACTCCAACCCTTTCCAGGGTAGCACTAGCAATTTAAAATCTTTTAGTGGCTCTACATGTCGGACGCTTTAATTACCCATCAATAAAATTAATTTATTTATTGACAGTTACAACTGTATATAAAATACAACAAGCAAATTTGAAGTAAGATCGTAATGATATGGTACAGCATGTAGAGGAACCACCCAGTAGTAGAGCTCTAAAAACATTTTACAATAGAAGATCACGAGACCATCTTCTTTTCAGGCGTCTCGCAGGATTTCCAGGAATGGAAGAGGAAGAAAGGTTAGAAACTAGTGGGTTTGGGTGGTTAGGGAGTTTATAATGGAAGGAATGATATCGGGTTCGGGCTAGATCGGTTACAAAAGGAACATTTAAGTCTTTATTAGTAACAAAATAAGGAGCATTGAGGATTTTACGAAGGATTTTGGATTGTAAGGATTGGATACGAGAGGAATTCGAAGGTTTAGGAGAGCCCCAAAGCTCAATTCCGTACGTCTAGATGGTCCTCATTATTGTCATGTAGATCAGTCTTTTGTAATGAGTTGGAAGTTTAGACCGTTTGTCTAGTAAGTGCTGTAATAGTCGGGATCTACGTACAGTTTCCTGTATTTTCAGTCTTGTGTGAGGATTCCAGGTTAGTCGAAATTAGGTATTCGCGTCAAACGCCTTATAATATAGTGTATAAGAAGCTGTTACAATATTGGCATCTATTTCAAATTCCTGAAAATCTCTCTTCTAATTCAAACCTTTATATTTTTGATAACTTGTTTTTTCTTGGCTTAGTTGTATTTTTTTAGGTTCTGGGGGTCAGTCATTAATACAACTATACTAAGACGAAATTTCGCTATTATATTATTTGCATAGTACTGCCCAACAGTAAAAAAACAAAACAATTTTTTAACAAAAAGGATTTATTTAATTAGTTATTAAGAAGTAATATTTACAGAATATACTTTGATATTAATTACTAGAAAACTTACTTACGATTGTTTATATATAGGTATGTATTATTAGAATATTTATTAGATTAGTATTAGTTATTTTGTAGTTGTAGAGCTGTCGAACAGAGTTGTTGAAGAACACGTCACTTTCCTATATTTTTTTATTTATCATGAAGACAACTTGTTATTTATATAATTACTAAAGAAACAAAATAAACTGAAAAATTACTTAATTATATTTTATTAATCATAGGCTTATTATTTGTAATGTTGGATACAAATGTTTGGTATAACCAGTGCATTGAAATTTCTGTTTAAGGTTAAATTTATTTAGGTTACTAGCTGACCCGGCAATTGCTATATTTGAGGATGTATATAGGTCTAATAAACATGATTGATTGAGAAGATGTGGTGGTAAGACGGTATCCATGGTTACGTATTTGAAAACGACTAACTTTTCCCGTAGCATCGTTAATACTGGGCCCTGTTTCATAATGAAAGCTAATAGTATTAGTTCATAGTACAAATGTAGAACTTAGTGTGTTAATAATACTAATACTTATTTTTTTCATGATAGGGATGACTATTAGTGATATTACAGGAATTAAAAAAATACTAAAATACAAGTGCCAGTGTAATTGTATTAAGATAAATCTACAACACTAATAGTATTAGTTTGTACTTTATTATGAAACAGGGCTAGTGGTCAGATGTTGGTGATTTTTTTTTCTCTTTTCTGAGGCAATTTTATTTTTCATGTATATACTACCTAAAACAAATAGTTTTTAAAGAAAAACTATTCCTGTGCCTTGTAATTTTCAAAATATTGAAAAAAATCAGACGGAGTTACTATACAATATGTGATAACAGATTTGTTAGGAGTGAAACAAAGTTGATATTCGTTTTAAGCACCCCTATAAACGAATTTTCGGAAAAATTGGAAAATAAAATTTTTTAGTAATTAATTTTTGCCCTACATCGATCGGACTTCGTTTGCTTTTTAAAAATCTAAAAGATAGAAATAACTTCAATACTGCTCGACCGAACTACAACAAACTTGGCAGTTTTTAAAAACTGCACTAGAAGGCATAAAGGAGGTCTAATTAAACAAATTTTCCCCCCTCATTTGAAAACCACATTTTCCCCTCAAATAGTATCTAATATAACTTTTGTTCTATATTGTATTACCTTTCCAACGGTCCTATTAACGTAACAATCGGATAAAAGGGAGTGGATTTATTTATTAACAATTATATGAAAAATAGTCGCCGGAGGAAAAAAAAAATGCACGGATGGAATCAAAGTATAAAATGAATGATTTTTAATTTCTTCCAAAAATGGTATTTTGTACTCTACGACAACCCAAAAAAAGAATATGATTTCCTCTTTAGGAAGTCTGGTGAGTCAATTCATAAAAACATTTTTGAGGTTAATAACTTCCAGTTGAATGAAATTTGTATTAAATTATCATAACATGGTACAACATTTCGCACTGTACCATTTTCATGTACTTTAAACCTCATAATTTCATATAGAAAATCATGTCACACTTTACACTGTTCTCTCTTTTCTACTATAACTTATTTGTGCACCTTCACTTCTCCTTAGCACAGTCATTTCATACAACTGGAAGTTATTAACCTGAAAAAATTTGTTATAAATATGATTTTCTTTAAAAAAAAAATTTGCGGACCTCCTCTACCCCGGGCCTCACTCTTAATATTGTTCATAACTTCTTTTCTACTCAAAAATCTCATGATTTCAGCATCTTTAAACCTTCCCACGGCGAAATAAAACATATAGAAAAAAAACCGACGTAAATCGGTCAAGTAATGACTACGTCTATTGAGGACAATGATTCGACAGCTCTCTTTATATATATATATATATATATATAGAGAGAGAG
>NW_027104888.1:173832-175444 GCF_000696795.3 Halyomorpha halys | reverse complement strand
AGAGAGAGAGAGAGAGAGAGAGAGAGAGAGAGAGAGAGAGAGAGAAGAGACTAATTGCCTTAGCTTGTTGCTTGAGTTGAGATTTAAGGAGACTTAATCTCCAGGAGTTGGCTAACATTGAAACATGCTTCAGCTGCTTCCCTTAGTATCTTTATGACCCAGAAGATCGTACACGATGATGACAACGCACCCTGGCATTGATCCAGAACCCATCGTACGCCTGCACGAGTTCAGTCAACCAGAAAGCAGATGTACTCGTTGACGCGCTCGAACGCCTTCATTGGCTTCTCGACACTTGAGTACGGTTTCATGGGCATCATGGATGTCAAACCATATTCAATTCATGATACCCGTGAAACCCTGAGTACTTACCAGCTTTATACGATTTTTATTCATCCACTATACTTTGCTCAAGTATGCACCGATTCAGTTTTGGTTACAAACTAAGTATATATGGGAGTAGTTGAAGCGAACCCCGAATTTAATGTAATAAATTCTTTTATTCTTTTGGCATGCTGATGATACATTCATATCTTCCATCATAAACTGTATTCCCTCCAAAAAAAGATGCAGTTAGAGCCCGCTTCTAATGCAAATTTACCTTTTTTGCCGTTGGGTTTAAATTGATTAAACACGATATATATTTACGAATCCAGTTTATTGTATGTACATTTTTTTATGTATTAATTGAATTTTTTTTTTTTTTTTTAAAAAAAAAATACTAATAAAATTTAGAAAGAACAAATTTTATTTTAGAAAAGAGTGAATGATATTGTTTAAACAATATTGTGTTATAATTTTGTATTAAATAACTATAAGACAAAATTTTGAAATAGAAATGAATATATATATACTTAATAATAACGAATATTAGTAGTACTTGAAAATGTGGAAACCCTAAACGTTCTGTTAACAAACATAGAATAAAGTTAACATTCTAAAGAAAGTTTATTTTTCACCTCAAAATGTTAATACAATAAAGAACAAACAACTTCCTTGAAAATAAAATTTAGTATATAAAGATGAAAAATATAAATAAAAAATCGATAATTTGTATTTTTCTTTTTAGAAATCTATATAAACTTCAAGTAATTCATTTTTAATCCATAAGAGAGTTGAATGAATTAACATTTTAGAATGGGATATAATTAGAAAAATTTCTCTGCAAATAAGTTGATAAACTTTTTATTTTCCTTACCGACTTGGTAATTTTGGTAGTGTTAACTGTTCTATATTCAGTTTTCGGCCGATTTATACGTTTAGAGTCGCTTAAAGCGGAAAAGCGTTTTATTTTTTCTAAATTCAAGCGCCAAAGCGGTTTGATTTTGATTGTTTTTATTGAGATATTGATGTTAAAATTAATGTCTGGCAAAATATAATGATTAATAATAATTATAATAATTGATTTTTTGTTTATGGGGCAACCCCCGCACAAACAGATTTAGCCTGTAACATACATGAAATAGATAATCAATTTTAGTTATTTTACAAAAATATGAGTTAAAGATCGTTTATATAAACTAATAACAAGCAATATATTCAAACTGGGCTATCCACATTTGTTAGGATAAAACAGTAAAACAAAAACGTTACTTCATATTTAATAATATTA
>NW_027104888.1:163194-173656 GCF_000696795.3 Halyomorpha halys | reverse complement strand
AAAAAAAAAAAAAAATTATACCTCCTATTGGGACGATAGGTGTCCAGCTCTAAGCAAAAGATTTTGGGTTACATATATAAAAAACACTTTAAGGTCCAATCCTGAAGGTACAGAAATTCATACAACTGATTTCGGCTAATATTGCTTACCTTCGGCATGTATCGGATTCGGTCCTCATGATACGCGGGGCAATTTGTCAAAAAATGGAAACAATCCTCCAGGGCCGTTCCATCACAAGCTGGACAAAGCTTCTGTGGCTCCAAAGTATATTTGTGTGAACCGGCATTTAGAGTAGTTGCATATTTATTCTCAAGTGAATTACAGGGCAACTGATGTTTAGGTAGTTTTGAGGAGCATCCGTTTTAGTGAAGACCCTACCGTACCACGGGCTGTAGTTCGATTCTCGTAATAACGAGAGGTCTTAAACATAATGATTAGCTGGTACCTAATCACTTTATTTACGCAAATCATCTTCATCAATAGACACCAATCGATTAGTGGGATTTTCATTCTGATACTATATTTCGTTCTTAACCGATAGAAACGTCAAAACAAAAACTGCGGATCAAAAGTGCAGATGTTTGTGTTTAAACACCAAACCTGTTTTCTCTTGTTTTAAATAATATAATAATGAAATAAAACAAATATAAAAGTAAAAATTTTTAGAAACAATAAACAACAATGTTTTTTTTTTCTTCCGGCTCGGGACGTTGACTTTTTTCATTGAGTGGCGGTCCCACAAAATGAAGAACTTTGACTCCCAACCATGGTTAGGCAGTATAGGACTCCAATGGGAGTCTTGGCCGAAAAAAAAAAAATGTTATTTCTTTAATTAAGAAACATTTCTTGTTTCCTTAAAATAAAAATATATAAAAGGTAGATCCAAACCATCTTGCAGTCAAAATATCTCAAATTGGAATTAAATTATTTGTTATGAGACAATGTCCTCCCTCCCCACTTTGCAGGGTGTATATAAGATATAATACACTAAAATAATTTAAAGAAGTAAGCGAATAGATAACATGGAATAAAAGTAAACTAAGATATGGCTAAAAACATTTAAAATATGTGAAAATTGTATAAAAATTAACAAAGTAAATAAAAATAACAGATACAGTGAAGAATATAAATAAACAAGAATTACAAAAGCTATTATACAATTAATGGAAATGAAAATAATAATAAATTAAAAATATATGAAAGAGAAATATAAAAATACAATACACACTAAAAGACGGAAAACAAGAGCAAAGTCAAGAAAAAAGGAAATATATTTCATTGATGTTTTTAGAGTCTACTGTATATTACTCTTTTGTCTGCTTTATTATTTGTTATTATTAACGTTTTCATTAATTGTCTAATACCTTTTGTGATTCTTGTTTATTTATACTCTTCACTGAACATGATATTTTTTATTAAATAAAACCACAAATTGTATCCAATACTGTCTCAACACATTATTTCTTACTAGTCCAACGTTTCGGCTATTCCAGCCATCTTCAAGGACATCTTCAATACAAATCTCCTCCTCACATTAATTTATAATTTTTATTGCAGGCTATTCTGCCCAGGTCATTTTCTTCATTTTAATTTCAAACCTATTTATTTAAATTTTAAAACCATTAACTTTTATTTTTTCTTTATAAAATTATCAACAATATAAAATACACCACCATATAACAAAATGATATTTTTTTTTTTGGTAATTTTTATATAATTTTCACATACTATAAATGATTTTTAGCCATGCGGTAGTTTAGTTTTATTTTTTATTTTTATGATAAATTCTCTTATTTTGTTACATTTTTATATATTTTTTTAGCCCTGACGAAGCTCTTTTTATTTATTAATTTTATTATTATTTATTAATTGTCTAACATCTTTTGTAATTCTTGTTTAATTTTATTGTACATACATGAAGCCCTGTACAGTTGGGCAAACTTTTAACTCATAATAACGAGTTTACTACAAGCTTACTATTTGAGTTCTGTGACAGCACCCGGACAATCTTACTTTTATATACTACACACAACCAATAAACTATAGTCCAATGAAAAAAAAGAAAGAGCTCAAATATTTCATATTCTGAAGAAAGGAATAAGGGTGTTCTTCAAGTCGAAGATGGTCTTTAGATAAATCGAGGTTGAAATACCTCCAATACTATGACGCACTATTTGCTATTCTATTACCTGCAACACATATTCCCAACAACGAATGCAATTTTATGGGCAGGATTTGCAAGGCTACTTAATCATATAAGGCAGGCTGATCTGAAATCTAATACTGTTCGCTACTTGACATGTATATGTGATAGTCTCCGCGTAAAGGCTAGTATAAAATGTGAATAAATTGAACACGTGTATGTTAGATATGCTGCAAAACCGTTAGGAACTCGCTTTCTGATTTACCATGCTTCATGTATCCATAAGGTTAAGTGTATTTTAAAATAATATTTCAAAAGAAAAAACAAACAAAATAAAGTCCTTAGCCGAGTTTATCCTTTAAAAAATGACACTCTAAGGACACGGGGCGAAGGACTCAGACTACGTATGATTTACTACCACACCTTGGCACTATATCAATTAAGAGTTTTTCACAGGAGAACTTTTTGCCCGCCCTGCGAAGAGGAAGAGAACACATGGGAAACGTTTGGGGTTTTCTTCACCTGTTGGAGGAAAAACTTGGGCTATACTTCAACCTTCTGCTCCTTCCAGGGAAGTTTGGAAATCCCTTGGCAACTTGGGAATTTATGCAGAGGTCTATCGATCATCGAACATTTCCTGGAATCATTTTCCAGGTTTTCCTCTATGTTCGTTTGTTTTTAGTCTTTAATTCTGTATCTGAGCCTAATATATTTTTTTGTTTCGATATAATATTTATGGAAGAGAATTAATAACATTTGCTGCAAATAAAGGCATAAAGTATTAGTAATAAAATATTTATTCATACAATCTCTACAGAGGAACAAAAGAGAAAAAAATTATATATATAAATGATTGACCGAATTTTTCTAAATTATGAAAAAGATGGTTGGGGTGCGGTCAAAAGGAAATAAAAAATAATTAACAACAATTTATTTGCTGACGTTTCACTCCACTTGGCACAATTTCATCAGGGCTGCTCCAGTTGAAACATATCAACAGTTTTGATATCTTTTAACTAAAACTTATTTTTTTTTTCGCACTGATAGCTTAGCATTTCTAAAATCACAAATCATTTTTTTTTCATCAATATCCATATGATTATTATTGTTGTTAGGTGTGCTGTTACAACTAAAATTCCAAAGGGTTTATTTCATTTCTTTATTTTTTTTACGAAGGAAGAACGTTTCGGGCTCTTGCCCATTATACAGTTCTTATTATAAATTTGTGGTAATTTGTCATTTATGATAAAAAGTAATTTTTATATATTCCAAACAGAATATAAGTCCTAATTTTTTCATAAACCAGATTTTTTTGCTGTATTAATCATCATTTTATGTCAACTTACTTGTCCTGATTTCAGTGCACTGTGGTTATTATGTTATTATTACTAAAACATAATAACCACAGTGCACTGAAATCAGGACAAGTAAGTTGACATGAAATGATAATTAATATATATATATAGATAATTAATCCTCAACATTCTTTATTATATCATCAACATTCCAACGTTTCGGCCAATTTAGCCATCCTCATAGACAATCCTAAATATAAATTTACACCTCACATCCAATTATTTAAAAATATTTTGCAGGTTATTCTGCCCAGGTCATTAATTATAAGTTAAATTACACTATTTTGTCACAATTTCATGAATTTTTAAAACTTTTAACTATAGATCAACTTACTACCTACTGACTATCAACTATCATATAAACGAACTAATAACAAAGGTTAAAAATAGTTTGTTAATATGATTATAAAAAACAAAATATTTATGTATCATTATTATTATGATATTTTTTTTCGCAATCATGGGTACTTAATTTTGCTTAATTTTTTAATTAAGAGTCCATCCACCTACAGATTAAAATTTAGTTAATCATCTAGAAATATTCATACAATTCTAGGTGTATCTAAGAGAGCCGCCTGTTGAGCCACTCTCAGAACATCAAGGGCAATTTCAGTCCTACTGTTCCTGTCACCGTTGACTTCGGGATCAGCCCATGCTTCGAAATTATAATTGTAATTATAATTATAATTATTATTTATCATGCACCCAATAGGTATACTGAGGAAGTTATGCTAATCTGAGGACTTGGCAAGTTTTTAATTTAATTTTTTCTATATGTAATCATTATTTATAGGTATTATACATCTATTAATTCATTTAATTTATTTCTGCTGGTCCGAAAAATGTATTTGGATGTAACTCAGGCGTTTAATAGGGTATGGCACCAAGGCCTTCTTTTTAAACTTACGCCAATTCTCCCAAGCACTTACTATTTAATTTTACAATCATTTCTTCATGACCGTTTCTTTTCAGTCCGACAAAGCTCAGTGATCTCATCAATGATATTTGCAAGTGTCCCTCAAGGTTCTATCCTGGCTCCACTTCTGTACCTCATATTCACAAACGACAACATAATCACTGCGACGTATGCAGACGACACTGCTATCATTTCGAGAAACCCGGACCCTTTACAGGCCACACTAACACTACAACGTAGTCTAAACAATATAAATACATGGTGCACACGATGGAAAATTAAGATTAATCACGACAAGTCACAACAGGTCGCATTTACTCTACGACACAAAACATGCCCTTCAATTTACATTGACAATCACCCTATACCACAAACAAACACTGTAACTTATTTAGGACTTACCTATGACAGAAGGTTGATATGGGGCCCATACGTCAAGACAAAACGTAAAATGCTAAATTTCCGACTGAGACAATTATATTCTATATTACACAGACGTTCTAAATTATCGCTCAGACAGAAACTTAACGTATACAATTACTTACTAAAACCCATATGGATCTGCTAAAAAGACACAGATTCAGAAAACACAAACTATTCAATCAATATTTGTAAGACTGACAACAAACTCACCATTCTACGTTTCAAGCGAGACCATTCACACCGGCCTACGCATTTCGACTGTAACGGACCACATTCATAGGACTTACAAACGGTTTCACAACCGTAATTTTTAAATTTTTACAAAATTTAAAAAATTTATTTATTTATTAAATTGTCCCTTTCATTTCTTTTTGCATCAAGGTTAGTCTGATGAGAAATAGTTAGAGAATATTATTTTTTTTGTTATTCTATATTGATTAATATATATTATGTGCAGTTACCATAAAACAAAATAATGTTCGTACAACTATAAAAACTTCCTAATTTATTTTGCCCGTTTATGCTTTCTCTTTAGACTTTGTTCATAAGCTGTTAGTTACAAATCATGACAAGACAAGATAGTCTTCTCTACTCCGAGGTAAGATCAATTTGAGGAAACGGCTCCCGCAGTAAGTGGCTATTAGTAAAAGATGTTATCATTAAAGTAAATATAGCCCGGGAGGAAAAGGAGTTGGCTGCGCGAGCGGCTAATAAAGATGGAGCAGATAGCCTCCCTCGTAATTCAAACTTTTATCACTCTTTAATCTGAAATATTAAGCGCCCTTGTTGCGACCTCTCCTCTTTCCCATTTCCCGGGATTTTCCCAGTTTGGGTCTAAGAGCCCTTTCTTTTCATGGAAGATTTGTGGGAAAATAATGTCGAATCCCATTTCATCAAAAAAGGATTAAGCCACTAAAATGGGCAGTTAATATTCCAACCGGCCCTTCCAAAGGCCATTTCATTTGAATCAGTGGTCCTTTCAAAGGGCCAAAGAGCAAGTTGGAAGGTAAAGTAATGCTTCCAGCCCTTATTTATAGTTTTACTGTGCACCTTCAGAGGAACGTCATCGAGTGGACTGTACTTATGTATGTTTTTAGCGCAAGCGCATAGTGTCAAGTAAATCCTCATTATATAACAACAAAGCTAGATTACATGACCTCAGTTACAGTGTAATGGTTATTTAAGTTTTTAATAATAATAATAATATTTTCTATTTATTCTGGGATTGATCCCTTTAGAATAATACACAGGAGTCAGAATTAGGCTTTATAGCCTTTGAGTGAAATACAAAATAATAATGAAATTATAAAACGTTATAAATTGTAAATTAAAATTTTAAAAGATTAAAATATACAACAATAATTAACAGAATATATAAAATAAGAAAATAACAAATAAAGCAAAACCATATGCCAAATCGTAAAACATAAGATGGCCAACACTTCTGATAATAAATAAACTTTTTAGTCTAATTGATCCAAGATGGAATTCATATATTTACTTAAGTACAAATAAATTAAAAATTGATTATAAATATATTATTCCCGTTTAGGCCGAGGAAAACTTTCTTTTCATCGAACATTGGACAAAGTTATGTAGATTCCAATTCAAACAGAAAATTATTTAGCTATTAAACTGAACATTGAATATTTTTATCAGCTCTGCGGGTTATTTATTTATAAATATAAATAATCAATACATATAGAATTAAATAAATTAAAAATTTGCCAAGTCCTCAGATCAGTATAGCTTCCTCCTTATTAGCAGATTTATAAATAAATAAACGTTTTATTGAAAGTTATAAAATATGATTCTTACATTATTGCTTACTGTTTAATTTATACTTATAGCTGTTGATTTGAATAATTCATGCCGTGGGATGTAGTGCCGTAGGTGTCTTCTTGTTCATAAGGGATGTCCAGGTCTCGTGGCCCTTCTTACGACTTCGTCTGGTCGAAGTGCATCTTGCTCCGCTCCGGCTTCTGAAGCCTGGTTCTCTCTCGTCTGATTCTTCCTGTTCACTGCCCTTTTTCCTGGTCTAGTTGTCCTACCCCTTTTCTCCAACTTCCCTTTCGGGGCGTTACCTTATTATGGAATCTCATTCCTCATTGGCCGTAGTTGACAGAACGCTTCCAAGGTAGGCGCCCTCCTCCTAAGGCCCAAGAGTGGGTGAGAAAGTTTTGAAATGTCAAGTTAGGGCCTGCACCTGCTAAAGTGGATTCTGATTCTTCGTCAAAACTGTCTGTCAAAATCTGTCGTTTTTGTTGTAACACTGAAAGGTTAGCCAATCTAATTTTCTCAGGGGACTCAGGTAATGTGAAAACTTAACACAGATGTGTCTAGTGGACGCAGTAAAAGGTTCCTTGAAAGATTCCCTGACCAGGTATAGGGATAGATGGCGAAAAACCTCAATAAACGACATATTGTTGTAGTAATAATGGCTAATGCCTCGATACATAGCACCATAGATCTTATTTACTTTACAAAGTGTCGATAAACTGTCGATACGCTTATATTAAGTTGTGTAGCAAGACCTTAAACTGTTTGGTAGGTTTTTTTTCTACAGTAGGTCCATGTTCATGGTCGTAAATTACTGGAGGAGGTCTTTTTCTGGGTTGGTTATTCAAATATGTGTCACCTGCCAAAAAAATATCTAACCACAGGCGTAAGGAAATTTCGTTACAGCACCCTCCCCAACGCCGTGGTGATGTTTCTTGCAGCTTAGGTTAACGAGTGTCCAAGTTTAAATTAAAACAAACAAATACTCGAAAATCACTTTTTTATGTGCAATGTGCAATTAATTAGAATGCAAGTAAATATTATCAAAAAAAGAGAGGCCTAATAACGGCTTATTATAATCTGTAAAGATAATCGAAGTAAACAAATTTCTTCTGATCCCACTTGAATTTCTGAAATTATATAAACGAACATAATAATTTATAACATATCACATTATAAAAGCTGGAGACAAACTCAGTGAAATATTCAGAACAGTGCTTTGACTGACCCCTCTTCCTCTTAGCAAACAGAGGCTAAGTTCAAACAGAGACTTAGCTTCTTGTTCTCGCTACTTCAAAGACGATTTCAAATCCGGAAAGTGACTCCAGGCTTACTCCAACCAATTTCGACTCCTCAATGCAGTCAAATAGACTCACATGAGCAAACTACAAAGGTTTTAATCTCGAGCACTACGGTACAATACGCTTAGTGTATTAGCTCCGAGAGCAGAAAGCGGAGGATGGCTTTAAGTCAACCAATCTCTTTCTAAATAGTTTCAAAATAAACGCTAAAAATGCTACCCAGTAAATTGGTCAGTATAATTTCTTTTTATTTAAATATTTATTTTTACCATTGTATATTTAGTACTTTCTCATATAACGAAAATAACAATAGAAAAAGTACTAAATATATGTTGTACTTTTTCTATTGTTATTTTTGTATTTTTAAATGTTTTAGTTTTGAGTTAGTATGTCTTAGTTCTAAATTTTTTAAACTTCTATAATTGTCTCGTATATATTTAGTACTTTTATTTTATATATATAATCGGGTATTTGATAGAATTTTTTTTTGTTTATACTACTTTTTATGTATTGATAGATATTACAATCTGCCACTCAGTTGTGGGCAATAGGTAATAGTGATGAATGAACTCATACATAATAAAATAAAATAAAATAAATTAAATATATGAAAAAAATATGATAGACTTTAACTAAATAAATGGTCTTTAGTATCGAGAAACTGTCGATACACTTGTATTCAGTAGTTCTACGTGTCCTTTCACTGTTTGCTACGGGTTTTCTTCCACAGTAAGCTTAAGTTCATCTTCATGAATTGCTGGTGGAGGTCTTCTTCTAAGCTGTTATTCAAATCTGTGTCACCAACCTTTTTTTTTTCAAGCCACAGGCACATGTTGCAACACCTTTCCCCGAAAGGTAAACAGCACAATATAATAGTGCATAATCATATAGGAATTTTATAAATGTTTACAATTAGAATTTTTGCAATTTATAACACTATGATAGAATTAGATCAAGATATATAGGTTAATAATAAAAGGGAAAATATTAGTAGTTTTAAAAAAAGTAAAATAAGATGACAAAAAGTGAAAATATATAAAAATAAAAATATTAAAGAACTAAAACCATAAGAAAAAAAAATAGTATTTTAGTATTTACTGACTACGACTATTTATTTATAACCTCGATAAATAGTTTGTTTATATGATAGTGATATTGTGGATAAACTGAAAATTAGAAGTTTTTAATATTTATGAATTTTTTAAAAAATAAGATTTTAACTTATAAGTAATGACCTGGACAGAAAAGCCTGCAAAACATATTTTAAATTTTAATGTGAAGTGAGAATTTGTATTGAAGGTTGTCGTTGAGGATGGCCGAAACGTTGGACTGTTGATGAAATAAAAAGTGTTCAGACTATACAAAGATATAATTTTTGATTTATTTAATAAATAATTACCTGTCTCAAGAAATTAAAAAAAATACATAAAAATAGTACAAAATGTGAAAATATGGAAAAAGAAAAAAAAAATTTTTTTAAATATTTATGTAATGCTACTTACAACTGTACATTATAATACATTTAGTAAATCTGATCTAAGTTATATTGGAGTGTTACAAGCGTGTAGAGAAACTACCCATTGGTAGCACTCTAATGACATTTTACATTAGCTGGTCTCGTGGCCATCTTCTTTTCAGGCGCCTCGGAGGATTGTCAGGAATGGTAGAGGATGCAAGTTTAGAAACTAGGGGGTTTGAGTGGTTAGAGAGTTTATAATGGAAGGAGTGATATCTGGTTCGGGCTAGATCGGTTACATAGGGAACATTAAGGTCTTTATGTATGATTTTATTTGTGACAAAGTAAGGAGCATTGAGGATTTTGGATGGTAAGGATTGGATTCGGATTCGAAGGTTTAGTGGAGCCCCAAAGCAGAAAAATACTAAAGAAGTAAAACAAACAAGAAAACAAATATAGTATTTTATTATTTACTGATTATGCCTATGTAATTCATGAATAATAAGCCATTTTTTAAAACTAAATTTAGTATGTTGTGTGTATTACAACAGTTAAGTGATAGGCGGCATAGATTTTTAAATAAGGAGTTTCTCTTCTCTAGATTCAAGCCACCAAAATATAATACTAAAGGGGTGTTTTTTTAATGAATTTAATTTCAAAATATTTTAAGAATATTTATATATGCATATTGAACAAAAAATTAAATGTTTCTATGTTTTTTTTTTTCAAAGTTGTAGCTCAAGTTTAAATAAACTCCAGTTTCTCTATTGGCCTTCAGGTTGAAAAGGTTGAGTGTTGAAGTCTATTCACTGCCTACTTGATCTAAATGCAAATGGCAGGTGAAACAGGAGAGCTGCAACAATGGAGTTTCCTTTCTACCGATAAAGGGTATTTTTCTTTGTTGTCTTGCGGAGATCTAATACACCTCTCCGGGAGAGATTGTTGTGTTTTGTATTTTGACTCGGAGGAAATGTGTGCGGTAAAGCGATGTTTCTGAAATCAATTAGATTGTTTGCGATAAGGAGGATAGGTGGAGTGGGATATATATATTCAATGCCATGTTTAACCCTAGCAGCACCAAGGGGGGGG
>NW_027104888.1:160995-162294 GCF_000696795.3 Halyomorpha halys | reverse complement strand
TCTCCTCATTTATCATCCACGGTCAACTATCTCTCATAATTATGAAACTTAACTTTTTTTTTTGTGAGCGCAGCTCTTCTATTGGCTTTCAATTATAAAAATGTAGTGCGAGAACACACTAAAATATACAAAAGGATAAAAACCCTTTATTTAAAAAGCAGTGCCCCCCAAATGCATTGGGATGCTATATAAACAGCATACTAAGAAAAGTTGAAAAATTGCCTATTATTCTTATCATAGACAGTAAATATTAAAACCTATAATACTGGTACCTGATTTTTTTAGTCCTTTCATATTTTTCTTTTTATATATTTTCTTTTTTTTGTCATATATTTTTTATGTATTTGTTCATTTTTCTTCCATTATTAACCTATATACCTAAATCTAATCCTTTCTTAGTATCTTAATTTTCTAAGTTCTAAATATACACATATATAAAAATCTTATATGATTGTGCAAAATTCTATTTAGTTAACATCTAAAAAATACTCGATATACATGCATAAAAAAAATAAAAGTAATAAATATAAACGTGATAATTATAAACGTATAAACATTTATAATCGCATTAAATCAGTTTCATTTATTTTCCCTTCTACTTTCAGTTAACAGATTGACTAAGTCCAATACTCAACAGTTTTCAGAAAAGTATGACAGAAATATAATTTTTTTATTTTATTATTCTTTCATGACAGTTATTTTATCTCTGTATATAGATGAGGGCGGGTGGAGCCCCCCCCTTGGAGTAGGCCGTAATGAATACTACCTTGGTACTGCTAGGGTTAACAAATATCTCCCCCTCCCGTACTATTTTTTTCGATTTTTGACTGTTTTTTTTTTTTTTTTTTTTTTTTTTTTACTATAAATATAGTCAATAAATATTAATTTTTTTTATTTTTCTCTGTTTAATCAATATGAGGAAGTTCCTCACCTGCATGCAGAAATATTTGAAAGTGAGAGACCTCTTTCCCTCACTTTCAAATATTTCTAGTAGGATTCATACGGAACGGACATCAGACGAGTAATTCACCATATACCTCTAAGTACCATTGGTGGAAAAAGGTAATATCCAATCTGAATTATGTAAACCATACGTAAAGCAACTTAATAACTTTTTTTTTTTTTAAATTATTTATTTAATGTAATTTATCACTGTACAAAATAATACAATAGGTAAATATGTAGTATGTTTCATATACACTTGAAAATCTTGGGAAGGAACCACCCATTGGTGGTACTTTAACCATTAATTTAAACTAGAAGGTCCTGTGGCCATCTTCTTTTCAGACGCCTCGGAGG
>NW_027104888.1:151454-160945 GCF_000696795.3 Halyomorpha halys | reverse complement strand
ACTATTGACCGCAACCCTGACCATCTCCCTATATATCAATTTTTACGGTCAACTATACATACATATATACAGAAATATAATTATTTAACAAAAATAATAATTATAATAACTCTGTAACTCTACAGCCAACGAAGGGTTAGGGGTGCAATACTAAGCAAGGAGGTACTGCTACAAGACCAACTGATGTGTAAAGAGGTGATTTGGTCAGAATCACGCTCGACTGTGCCAGATGCTGAGATCTGGGCTTATGAGTTTAGGTGGACCCCGGATGGCTCGATATAGATAATAATTATTTGTCACAGGCTGATTAGAACCTAGATTTCTTAGAGTTTTGAATAACGAAATCGGAATTGCATACTAGGAAGGCCCGAAAAGTCTGTACGTGATGATTTTCTGTTTTAGCACACCAATAAACATAAGGATCCCAAATTAAATTAAATTAAATCCATACCGCTACAACCCATGAAAGGCCAGAGCTCAGTACTTTGTAAGCAAGTACTGTTACTAAACAAACGGTTGTGCAAGGAGGTGATTAGGTCAGAATCACGCTCGACCGCCAGATTTTTACCCAATTAAGGATACTCAATTTAAGAGGCTGGGTGGGCCCAGGAGGGCTCCAAGAACCCACATAAGTTGACTCACGGCTACAGTGTAAGAAAAAACAATTTTCTGCCCAGCCGTATTCGAACTCGGGTCTTTGGAGTTAGTAGCCACGAGCCTTACCCTGCGGCTATCCGCACTCTCAATTCATCACCCCAAAATACTAACTTAAATTTCTTATTCTATTTGTATACTTGTGTCATATTTGTTTCACATTTATCGTGGGGTGAGAGGGGGGGGAGAGTGAAGTTTTCTTACCGTGGGCCGCTACGAAAAAAACTCTGCATCAGAATATGAGAATATTATATCATGACTGGGGAGTGCCAGCATACTTCAGTCGGTGATTGGCATTTTCGTGAAGAATAGCCCAATACTATTAAGTTTTTTTTGTTTTATTTTTTAAATATAATTAATTCGGTACACAATGTTTAGCCTGACAGCGTACCCTGGCAGTAATATAGTGAACTAAGCCATGCCATACCCTATTGCTGCACAACACACCAAAGGGTGTCCTTGTTTTTCATTACCGACGACAGTAAAGCTCTCGCCTCTTCCTCAGCCGAGCAATTTCGCCCTCGCTGCCTGAGCCAACTTCTACTCCTCTATGTACTACCCGTGTGTAGCGGCTGGCTTCAACTACTCTTTTTTGTCTTTTATTAAATAATTAATAAACTGTGCAACGATCTACTCTATCTTCCTTATTTTAGAGTGACAAAGAATTCTAAGAAGGGCGTGAAAAGTAGTATATCTCAGAATATGGAAATTATGTTGGATTTTGTTTTGTGCCCGCTATTGGTCGCTTTGAAACTTTTTTTTTATTTCAAAACTTTATTTAATAATAAACATTACTATCTGCGATTATTGGACTATAGATAATAGTCAAATTCATACTAACATTTTTTTTTAAATATTTATTTATTGCTATTTACAACTGTACATTATAATACATTTAGTAAATCTTATCTAAGTTAAATTGCAGTGTTACAGGCGTGTAAAGAAACTACCCATTGGAAGCACTCTACTGACATTTTACATTACCTGCTCTCGTGGCCATCTTCTTTTCAGGCGCCTCGGAGGATTGTCAGGAATGGAAGAAGTGATATCTGGTTCGCGCTAGATCGGTTACATAGGGAACGTTAAGGTCTTTATGTATGATTTTATTGTGACAGAGTATCATACTAACATGAAAAAAAAATATCTCTCTCTAAATATATATAAACAGAAAATCAAAATCAAACTATGTACATAAAAAATAAAATAAATATTTATCATAATAATAATAAAATAAAATAATCACGAAGTCACATTTATACTTTATATAAAATATGTACTCTATCGACCTGACGATCCCAATACGTCACTGGTTATGAGCCAGCGGAGGCTGAGTAAGTGCACTAAAGCCACAAACACTCTACATGAGTTGAGCATCTGACCACTACTAGAACTCCAATTGTCCATTTTTATTTTATAATAAGTCTCTTGGGCACTGCCGTTTCAACCTTCGCTGCAGATTGTAGGGATAGGTGGAACTAGATAAGGAACTTTGAAAATGATATTAATTTCATTTCGTCCTTTACCAAGGAGGCCGTTGTAGCCAAGTTAGTTGAGGTGTCGCCTTAGCAACATAGAATCTGCAGCGGCGCCGGTTCGAATCCGGTATGGTCGTCATATATTGCGTGGTGTTCCACTCGGATCAATATTCCCATTCAGATGTGATGGTAGGGGTAAAAAAAAAGAGGTTGTTACGACAAAAGATTTATTTATTAGAGTAGAATAAAGAAAATATCTAGGCAGGGCTTTGGAAGTTCTGTAAGTAAGAATTTAAAAATGTTTTTGATTCAACTTTATAAGGAGAAACATATATGAAGTGCGAATAGAAAATTAATATTAATTTATTACTTTATTATCAATTTTCTATTATATTTTACACTTTTCTGTATCCCCGCTCATTTGGTATATTTTGTTTCTTAATTACTTACACACATTGTATCCCATTATTTTATACTTTACTTTTTTTAAAAAATATTTCTTCTCCCCCTATTATGTATATTTCCATTTATTGTTCACCTAATTTAAATACTGTTATATCATGTTTACTTTAAAATTATTTTCGTTATTGTGGCACAACTGCCGTCCCCACTCATCCCAATACCAACGGTCACTTTTGTTTTGACTGCCGTCAAAATAGGTATGCATTCTGTCTCATCATTTGATTTGTATTCTTTTTTCCTTTTACATCTCTTTATTTGTATTTTCTTTAATATTTCTTTTCTTATCTATCTGTTACTATTACCCTTTACATTTACTATTTACTACCTTTAATTTTTCTTATTATATCTTACTTTTTTACATTTTATACCCCTGTTATTTCGCACTTATGTTTTTGTTTTCCTTTTGTAACTATGTGTTTGTATCTTTTTTTAGCCCTGACGAAGCCCTGCAACGTGGGGCGAAACGTTGGCTCAATAAAATAGTATAATTCTACTATTTGAGTTTTTTTGACCGCACCCGGACCATATTCCTTTCATAAAAATTAAATGTTAGATAACTAAAAAAAAAGGATAAATTCCCCTCCCTTTTCTTGATCTACTTATTATTACAAATTCCGATGGCTCCCTATCCACTAATTGGTATACCACCCCAAACCAAAACAAACCCACCTATTCTAGCTGACTCCTCAACTATTTTTCTCAACACCCTCATCACCAAATTATTAATGTTGCTAAGAATCTTACCCACCAATCCTTTTCTCTATCTGATCCACCAGATACCACCAGACCAACACACAACGTATTAAACAAAAAATATATATTTTTATAGTTTCTCTTGTTTCAAACAATGATTAAGAAGAACATAAATGCTGTATATTTCAAATGGTTAGAAATTTCTCGACCCTATTTATTCCACACTCTCCTTTCTCCCTTCTGTACTAATTCGCATCACACACGCTCAGTCCGTTACAAAAATGCAATGCAAGTTAAATGAAATAATAAAAAATAAAAATATATATTAATATAAATAAATAACTAACTTTAAACAAACTGATATATCAATTTTGAAAAACATATAAATTAGTTTAAAGTAATGAATAAAAGAATGTTTAAAAAAAACACATTTTTTTTCTTATTCTTATATTACAAACTTATAATTCAATTTTATAATATTATTATTTATAAATTATGATACCTTATCTATAATTTCACAGCCTCATATCGACTATATATCATAATATCATAAACTCACCAACAACAATATTATTTAACCTTCCTCATTATCAGCTCAGATCATATTATAAATTTATTCAAACTATATTTAGAACATTTTCGTATTTATTTAATTATTAAAAATCCTACAAAACGTAATTATAAACAGTTATCTAACAACATATCAATCATAAAGTAATGTGGTTACTAATTTTTTTTTCACTACTTATGGTTACATTTTAGGTTATTTTTTATTATTAAGTTATGAAAAAAATATTTATAACTAAGTTTGATCAAGTTATGATAGAAATATTTAATATTCTAAATTAATTAAAATAAATTCAGTAATGATTTACAAAATTAAGATGTGTTCTTCCACATTGGCCAGATTTCAATTTAATAAATAAATAAAAATATTAAAATAACAACTTACTTCGTCATTATATATTTAGTTTTAAAGTTGTATTCTATAACTAGCCCTCAGGAATATTTTACATTTCTTTTTAAATTTTTTCCTGAATTTTGTTGGAATATTCCTGGGACTGGAATAAGCAATTTGGCCCCGAGGGAGACAGAATTCGCTTACAAATGGTCCTGGAAGCCTACAGTGCCGCTCTACTAATATCAAAATGCCCGGCATTCCTTTCTGATAAAGTTGGCATATGTAGAGAGAGAGAGAGAGAGGGAGGGAGGGCGCAGTATGTCAAGGCTATGTCTCTTGTATTCTCCCCTGGGATAATTAGAGGGGGGGGAGGGGGAGAGGGATCCTCTGTATTTGAACCCCTCATAGTGGACAATATCCTGGTGTACCGGCAAAACTATTGGGAATCGGAGTATTATATCACTTTCTTCAACAGGAACATTAGCAAACTAAATCTATATCTTATCAACATAAAACTGGAATATTACTTTAAAAAAAAATAAAAAAATATGTGTAGTTCCTTATTTAGCCTTATTTCGACGAATTTGTTATTTTAGAATTAGAAAATGAAATTTTATTGAGAGAATATCTCTTAATTAAAGGATATATGCTTCTTTTATTTATCGAATATCAGTAATTCACATTCTAAGAAAGAGGGTTTATTATAGCGGAAGAGTATGGATGTAACGTTGGTGCGTGTGTCCCAGAGCAATAGGTTCGGAACGTTGTGGGTTCGATTCCCACCTTTGTCAGTTAATATATATTTCTCGGCGGTCTCGCAAAATGAATCTTGACATTCCCATCTTAGTGGGTGGTGGCAACTTTTAAGTAACCTCCAGGGTTTGGAAAAAAAAAAAAAAAAAAAAAATAGACTGTAAATTTTCTAAAAACTATAGAACTAAAAATATTTTGGGCCAATACGGCTTTATGAAAAATCAGTAGATATCTGACTATACTTGAATACTTTTTTGAAATATGAATTTATAAGATATTAGATATGTGATAGTGCATGCCGTTAAATAAGAAAGGTTTCTATGTAAAATCAGAACATAATTAGGACAAAATTTAATTATATAGATAATTAGAAGAAAACTAAGAAAAGATATTGTAATCTTGATGATGAGGAAAAGAGCCCGAAACATCAAAAATTGAAAAGGGAATAAAAATATAATAAAAAAAAATAGGAATAATATATTTAAAATAAATTGAGTATATTAAGATAACACTGTACCATTAATAAATAAAATTAGTTTGTTCTGAATGCCTATAATGTTCTATGAGATATATAATTTTTAAGTTAATCAGAAATCTTTTTTTTTTAATGTGTTTGTTATTATTTATTTTATTTTAATGCATTTAAAATGTATTATTCTTTTGCTTTCCTTTATCCTGAAAACCCTGCAGGACCTCCACCAGCAATTGACAACGATGATCTTAGGCTTGTTGTAGGAGAAACGCCAAGCAACGCCGAGCTGAAGTGACTCTATCCATCCTTCCGATGCCAGTATTTCCTAGCTTCCTTTCTATTCCTAGTAATTAGTACTCAACGCCCCTCCTATATCCTAGGAAGCCTGCAATTCAAATTATCTGTCCAATCCCGTACTACCAGATCCCGTTTATCTGACATCTACCCTCCACCTCACCGAACTGCTGCGTTTGATAAATCGCTTTTTACCCGAACTGAATATCTCTGGAACTCCATTCCCTCTAACATACGTCATGTACCAATCCTTTCCTCGTTTAACTCCCTTATATTTCACTACCTTTTGCTTCACCAATCTGACCCTTTATTATAATAGTACAGATATTTTGTAATTCACTTTTTGTTTTGTTTTTACTTCAGCTAGTTTTTTAATTAATATATATTTTATCTCTTTATATAAGCTATAATTAAGAGTAGCCACACTATTTTATGGCTAATAAATGTTATTATAAAATTAAAATTGCCTTTGTTATTGTTTTAAAGGGGTCTAGTCCCAGAATAATAAAATATTTTTCATCCTAATCCAAACAGTTAAAGGACTTGCAACACAACTGATCACAAGTGCTTCGACAGTTTCTCGACACTGACAAAGTGGCCATTGGTAAAGATCTTTAGGTAGCTCATGAACTTGGTGAGCGGCAGAAGTTTAAGCGTTATGGGACATGTAAAGTTGAATTCTATTAAACCCAATTAAATCTCTCTTGATCAGCTTCAGAGTTCTAAAATTTTCACATTGTTGAACGCATTTTCTTAACGTTCCATTAAGGATTAAAGTATCAAAATTGAGATTTGTCTCTTCTCTCTTCCATTTGATCCCTCATTCGTCAAAATCCCTCGCACCTGAGAGCCATAAAAATGGATCTATATTACTCTAATGTGTATATGTGCGGTATGCGCGAAGATGATTTCCATTTTCTCACTATAAGCCAGCCCTGGAAGGTGACACCAGATCGAAGAGCCGAAGAAAGATGTGGAGAACTTTCCGACCTAATGGCCATTTACCCAGGACCCCTGTTTTTAATGACGACAGTTCAAACGGGCAATATCTGAAGAGGGTCTGTCTTTGATGGTCTTCCTTGGGCCGTTACTTCTTTGCTCTCTTTGGCATCCGGTCCAGGTCCAATCCCTTTAGTTCTAGGTCGATTTCCGTTTTATGGATCGAGTTTCCTATTTGACTAACTTCGAGAAACCTTTATTTTTTTAAAAATAAATAAACTATTCTATAATGGTCTAAGTAATTAAATACTACTTAATCAATATCAAGTACTTAAAAATTAATATTTGTAATGGTTGGAGAAGTTTGTCGGGGGGGTGCGGTCAGCAAAGAACAACATAACTAAACAAAACCATATTTATTTATTTTATGCCAACGTTTCGACCTGAGTTTCAGGTCTGCATCAGGGCTATAGAACAAAAGAGATAACAACGACATTTAAAGAAACATACAATTGAAAAGGAATAGTATACAAAAAAATTTAGAATTATACCAAAATATTGAATTAAATCATAAATGATAAAAAATTAATAACTGATAATTGAATAGTACAAAATTTTAATTTGCTGCCACTTTGCTGACCGCACCCCCCGACAAACATCTCCAATCATTAATCTACGGTCAACTATCTACACCTCATTAATATTTGTACTTTATTGTAATCAAATAACGTACTGCCGTTCATACTTTTGTGATAAGGCTTTTTCCTAAGTTAAGGTTCAGGATTTTATCGGTAAGATTGTAGTCTATTCCGATACTTTGTTGGTATAGTTACGGTTGCCATGGTGAAATAAAAAACACTGGTGACATCTGCGTAGAGAAGGGAGGACTGTTACGGCTGCCATGGTGAAATAAAAACTGGCGAAATCTGCGTAGACAAGAGGTATGATGGTTGTAATGGTGAAAAAAAAAACAAGTGATATGTTGAGACGGTTGGGTTTTGTGAAGGCGACAGTTTTGATTTTGGAACACGTATGTTCAGACGAGTAGGTTTTGGTTTTGTGAAGGAGACAGTTTGATTTTGGAACACGTTACGATTGTTCAATGTGAAGTGATAATAGTTTAAAGACCCTCTGTCTTTACTGTTTGAACCGAAATAGCACTGTATGAGAAATGTCATCGTGTGAGTTTTTTTTTTGAGGATTTTAGTAAAGTAGGTCAAATTCGTTTTAGAAAAAAACAAATTATGTTCGTTTTTAGCTGAAATACTAAAACACAATTTTTCAAAGAAATCATAAATTAGAAAATTTTCACCTTTGTTTCTTCGGAAGATTTTTTTTTATTCCAGTGATCATTGTTGATATTATGGTTCCTAGATCCTACGCATTTTATCCAATACGTTGGAAAGCTGAATGACTCCTTTTTTAACTTACACTAACAAAATTTAGATTTAATTTCCTTATAAGGAAATATAAGTTTCATATAAAGAAAAACTTTTCAAATACTTTATTTTGTATCTCCAGTTCTAATTTGTTTAATTAGACAAGGTTTGTGTCTTTTAGTCCAGTTTATAGTGTCCTAAACCAAGCTAAGTTTGGTGTAGATTGTGTCTTGTTGAAATTAGTTCTACGTTACTATAGTTACCGTCTTATCACTTTATCTATATATTAATTGATATCAAAGTTTCAGTACTATGCAATTAATCTACCTATATTCCTGAATCATTTAATTGCTCTTACTAAATTCATATATCAAATATTGCATATAAATTCCGCTTTCATGAATTTTTTTAATGTTTTTTACATAACATTTTCACGTTCCATAAAAATTACAACTTAAATTAACCATTTCATTATTTATAATTGAATTATAACATATTTTAAATAAATAAAATATTTTTACTTCCTTCTTAATTATAGTCAATATGAGTTTGTTAATATTTTGTATAATTTTATTTTTTCTCAAAGATATTGCCCCTTTAATTAGGTACTTCTTTAATCTATTCTAACATCCGAACAACATTTCGGGCAGTTTACTCATTATACGGCGAAAATATTGAACAGAACCTGATGAAAATAGAACTGAACCCACGGTTAACTCATTCTAAACTTTTTAACGAATCGGGCAAGCCGTATTTGAAATATGTATGACGAAGAAAATCCATTTACACGTGTGTAATCAAAAACAGAGGACGGAGCCTGATAAAGTCTATATGAGAAGAACAATCCTTTAAAATTTCATGGAATCCATGAAAATTGCATTAACGGTTCTTTCAATTATTTCCAAACAGAAATTTGACTGGACACAAAGCCATAAACCAACACGGAACCAAATTTGTTTCTATTTGACTAAAACATAAGTGGGAGTGTATTTTCAATTCTGAGGACAGAGATTTTTTGAGAATCAACTTTGAGAAGTATATTTTAATTTATTACAGTGCTACCAATGGGTAGTTTCTCTACACGCCTGTATAACTCCATTATAACTGAGATGAAATTTATTTAATGTGTGGTTATGCAGAGTTGTAAATTTCACTAAAGATATAAAAAAATAAAATTTAATGTAGGCATTCAAAATTTAAGATCCTGTCTTTCAGGTGGATTTTTCAGCATACTATCATATGACCTTCTTGAATATTATGCAACTGAAAATGTATAACAGTTAGTTTATTAAGTTATATTTCTTCTTGTTATAAAAGAAAGAAAAGAGCTATAGTATCATTTTTGGATTCATATGTCATTTATTAGATTCGCTGTTTTTTTTTTTTTTTTTGATAATTTATTTATTGATATTTACAATTGTATACATATATACACATCAAGTAAATTTGCTAAAAGTGATATTATGACA
>NW_027104888.1:138657-151404 GCF_000696795.3 Halyomorpha halys | reverse complement strand
TATTTCTTCTTGTTATAAAAGAAAGAAAAGAGCTATAGTATCATTTTTGGATTCATATGTCATTTATTAGATTCGCTGTTTTTTTTTTTTTTTTTTTTTTTTTTTGTTGTTAATTAAATTGATTTATGATATTTGTAGTTAAAAATATTAATACATTTAAGAGAAAAACAACAGTATGAATAATATATTTTAGAACTTTTATAATATTCTTATAAGATGTGAACGGTTTCTAATAAGGTATAGCTTTTTAATAATTTACAAGAGATAAAGATTTATGAGGTTGAGAGTATTTTAGTAGAGCGCGGTCTGGAATAGTGAAAAACTATATAGCAATTGCCTCAGAGGCCTTTTACAGTGAGTGGCTCAGAACAATTTTAGGGCACATTCAGCCTCTATAAAGTAGATAGTTGATTCTTCAATCATAAGAATTCAACCTTATAATAATAATAATAATAATAATAATATAAGCTACTTTCGTTTTTAAAGTTCATATGTTTATATTTTTAGATATTTTCTTAATAACGTTTTCTGTCATAGATTAAATTTTCTCTGCGAAAGTAAAAAAATGTTACCGAAGTATGTAATATTGTTTTTGTACTTTTACTTAATTATATTTGGTATATACAGTAAGGAGAAGTTTTGTGATGTTGAATAAATTCATAATTCGAGTTACCAATTATAGGTAAGGAGATACCCGTTCTGTAGTTCCCAGAGTTCAAATAATCTCTGAAAACAGACTTGCTCATCACCAAAAAGTCGCAGGATAATGAAATTCAATATCTGAGGCGGGTATACGCTCCAGATGTCACTGCAACTTTTTAATAAAATCGACTCATGGTAAGTGTCTCTTTAAATGATCGGTTTCACACAATATCAATATAAAACTAAATGATATTTAATACACGCAATGTCATATTCTCATGGAAATATTTGAACCGAGGTTACATGGTGAATTTTCAAAAAATCTTCTAAAATACCTTTTATTATGTTTGTTTGAAATAATGAACCATTATGCATTGTTAACAATAATAATGAATATTAACTACGTAAGAATTAGATATCTTAGCAAAGAAGATGAATACAGATATAGAGATAGTGATTCAGAAAGAGAACATTTGGGATCTGGCGTACATGGCATATGTTAAGCTGTCTTAAGAATAAGATCGTTGATAATCGTTATTTGCAACGTAAGAAAATTTAAAATACGAACTTTTGTAGCAGCAGAAAAATAAATATTTATTGTTTGAAATTTACGCCTTTGAAATTTAGGCTGGTAAAGTGAAATTTGTGTCATGCACACCACGCCATGAAAAACAATTTGTTCATTTTCGTAGAACTTAGAATTTGGACGTTAGTTGTTTTTTGAATTCACAAATATAGTGTTGTTAAAAAATAACAATATTTTAAATGTAAATTTAATATTGTTTATACTCATTACAAAAGAATGATCTACATGACTGTAATAAGGCCAATCTGGACATATGGAGTTGAGCTTTGGGGCTCCACTAAACCTTCGAATTCCTCTCGTATTCAATCCTTCGTAATATCCTCAATGCTCCTTACTTTGTCACAAATAAAATCATACATAAAGACCTTAATGTTCTCTATGTAACCGATCTAGCCCGAACCAGATATCAATCCTTCCATTATAAACTCTCTAACCACTCAAACGCCCTAGTTTCTAATCTTGCATTCTCTTCTATTCCTGACAATCCTCCGAGGCGCCTGAAAAGAAGATGGCCACGAGACCAGCTAATGTAAAATGTCATTAGAGTGCTACCAATGGGTAGTTTCTCTACACGCCTGTAGAAATCCAATTTAACTTAGATCAGATTTACTAAATGTATTATAATGTACAGTTGTAAATAGCAATAAATAAGTATTAAAAAAAAATATTGTCTATATACAATTGGCTGTACAGACCTTGTTGATCTTCGGCCGCCCAAAGCAGCCTTCTCCATTTCTGCCAATCTTGGGCCACTGCTTTCCAGTTTGCTGCATGCAGCTCTTTAGTATCTCCGTTGATTCTGTCTATTCCTAATTTTTTACCTCTCACATTATAGTAAATATAATATATGATAAGGTACATATCGACCCTCGTAAACAATCTACACATATTAACATCAAGAAAACTCGCTTTTGAAATATAAATCTGAAATTCTTGACAGGAAAGGTAAACATATTTTATTGTTATTTTAATTTAAATTAACCGATAGATTGAATCTATTGTGAAGGTAAGGGTCGTAAAACAGGATGGGCTGTCCTATATTCAGCCTCAGAGAATGGGGTTGGGTTTTGTTTGATATTTATTACTCTTTAGAGATCTTTTCCTTAATCCCGATTTTAAAGAATACAATATACTTTTTTTCTCATGATAGTAATACTAATATGGTATAACAGTATATAATACAATAGTATGTAACATCATTGTCATATAATACAATACTAATAATACTACTTAATAACGTCCATCTTCCTTCAATACCACTTTTTTTGTCCTTAGGCCATTCGCACACGGAGTGAAACGAATTCGGCACGAAGTAGAAACATTTCTCAGTTTAGTGATTTTTTTTTTTTTTTTTGATAATTTATTTATTGATATTTACAATTGTATACATATATACACATCAAGTAAATTTGCTAAAAGTGATATTATGACATGATACAAACATGTGGAGAATCTACCCATTGATAGAACTCAAGATGGCCATGAGATCTTCTCCTTTAGAAATGTTTTTGATCTTCTTTTCAGACGTCTAGGAGGATTATTAGGTACTGAAGGAGAAGCCAGGCTAGAAACGAGTTGGTTTTGGTAGTTGGGAAGTTTATTATGGAAGGATTGGTATCTAGTTCTGGCCAAATTGGCAACATAGAGGACATTGAGGTCCTGATGGATGATTTGATTTGTGACAAAGTAAGGATCATTAAGGATTTTGGACTGTAAGTATTGGATTCGAGAGGAATTAGATGGTTTAGTGGAGCCCATAGCTCAACTCCGTATGTCCAAATAGGTCTTATAATAGTCATGTAGATCAGTCTTTTGTAACGGATTGGAAGTTTGGACCGTTTGTCTAGTAAATGTTGTAATGGTCGGAATCGACGAGCAGTTTCCTGTCTTTTCGGTCTTGTATGAGGATTCCATGTCAGTCGTTTGTCCAGATTTAGTCCTAAGTAACGGATCTGTTCAACAGGAATGAGTGGGGTATTATTAAAAGATACTGTAGGACAAGACGAAGGTTTATGACGAAGGGTAAATGAGTTTAGTGATTTAAATTTATTTTTAAACGCCTTAGAGCGATAACCATTTTTAAAAATTTTTTTAATCATGTAATTAGCATCTGTACAAAATAATAAGAACGATAAGTAAATATGTGGAATGTTTCATTCACACTTGAAAATCATGGGAAGGAACCACCCAGTAGAAGTACTTCAAGCATTCATTTATATTAGAAGGTCCCATGGCCATCTTCTTTTCAGACACCTCGGAGGATTATCAGGGATTGTTAAGGATGAGAGATTAAGAACTAATGGGTCAGTATGGGTAAGGAGTTTGGAATGAAAAGACACATAAATAACCCTAAATTAGATAATTGATTGAAGAAGTACATTCTCAGGTAGAGATTTGTAATTTGTGAAATGCTACGACAAATGAAGGGTCATGGGTTCATCACTTTGCAAGGAAGAACCGTTTTTAGAATACTATACAAGATCAAGCTCAACCGCCAGATTTTTCCCGAATTGATGGTTCCTACTGTATGCGGCTGGGTGAACCCTATAAGGGATTCAGGACCCACAGGGTTGATTCAAGGCTATAGTGAACCAGAAAATAATCATCTGCCACAGCCGGATTCGAACCTGGGTTCTTGAAGTTAGTAGCACAGTGCCTTAACACTATTCATAGCGCTCACCGACATTTGTATCATCTTATTATCTTCTTCTTAAAAATGTATGTTCTCTTTTATGAAATACTTATTTAAGTATTGAAATAATTGCATTTCAGTACGAGCTGTTGAGTTGTCTCCTGTGAGGATATAAGCCAGTTAACTCCCCGTAGCCCAGGCCCTCGCTGAGAGGACATCGATATGGAAGCACAGCGAGGCTAATTAACCTTGGTTTAGTTTGTTTGCTTTGGTGGAGCGGCGTCTTCAATCAAGTTAGGGAACACAAAGCCCCTCTAAGAGTTGAACTCCTCCCCCTCCCCCCCGTCTTCTGTATTAGCATCCACGGCTCTGGCCTCTGTACTGTTTGGCTTCTCAGAGTGTCATAACTTCAACAGGTAGTTTGGAGAATGATATGATTGAAGGATATGAGTGAGGAATGGTATGATTGAAGGATATGAGTGAGGAGTGATATGATTGAAGGGTATGAGTGAGGAATGATATGATTGAAGGATATGAGTGAGGAATGATATGAGTAAGGAATGATATGATTGAAGGGTATGAGTGAGGAATGATATGATTGAAGGGTATGAGTGAGGAATGATATGAGTAAGGAATGATATGATTGAAGGGTATGAGTGAGGAATGATATGATTGAAGGGTATGAGTGAGGAATGATATGATTGAAATAATCTCGTTGCGGAACTTCCTAGAAAATGTTTCCATCGCTTAATAATGTCGGTCCCGTTATGCATATTCTCCTGCCTGAGGTTTATTTTTCAAGGATATTAATAATTTTCCAGTGTTCTTCAGTGCACCTAATACTGGAATTTTCAAGAGAATAGAATTTTTTTTTCCTACTCATTCTATCTGTTAACCAGTATAAGTATTCTAATTAGATTTTTTCAAACATAACACATTACCCGAAATAACTGTAGTAATACAGACGTTTATATACCAATGGAAAGTAAACAATTCAGATAAAATAATATACTCGTGCATATATTTTAAAATGTATTTATTGATATTTACAACTGTATTAATTAATTAATTAACAACGAGTAAATTTAATGCTAATTTAACAATGCCATGATACAGATATTGGATATCGAGGCCATCTTTTTTTCATACACATAGGAGGATTATAAGGTAATGAAGGAAAAGCCAGGCTAGAAACAAGTGGGTTTGTGTGTTTGGGAAGTATATCATGGAAGGATTGGTGTCTGGCTCTGGACAAATCGGCAAAATATCCAGCATTGAGGTCCTGATGGTTGACTTGATTCATATGGAGCATTAAGGATTGATTGTAAGGATTGGCCTTTTTAGAATTATGTAAATGAGTCTTTTGTAATTAGTTGGAAGTTTAGACCGTTTGTCAGGAAAGTGTTTAATAGTAAAGTTGAAATTGACGAGCAGTTTCCTGGCTTTTATGTGACAGTTCAGTCTTCTATGAGCATTCTTAGTCGTTTGTCCAGATGTAGTCCTAACGGATCTGTTCAACAGCAATAAGTGGGGTATTCGATACTGTTGGGCAGGAAGTCACGGGTTTACTACGAAGGGTAAAGGTGATTTGGAGGCGTTTATTGGAATTTATTTTAATCCACCAGGTTTAAAGATCTTTTGTTTAGTAGGTGTAATAGTCGGAATTGACGAGTAATTTCCTGTCTTTTATGAGGATTCCAACTAAGTCGTTGAAACAATATTTGAACTAAGAAATCGTAGAAGTGAATGGAGAAAGACAAAAACGCATAAATGAGAGGTAATTTGCGCGTTTTCCTATTTCGCTGGTCTGATAACTGCCATAAGACATTCTTTTAATTTCACTTAACCTATATATTTCTCTTCTGCTAACGGGATAACTAACTCGATAAATGCATTCCTTATATTTTCGATATTGATGCTATAACTATTTAGCTTTCATAGGTTAAGAGAAAAATTTTAATTTTGTTAAACTGTTATATTTTTATAATTCTAGCATATATTATAAATTATAAATCAATTCTTAATTATATCACTAGAGATCAATTCATATGTAATGAGTTGTATGTGTGTTTAATTATATATATTATTTATTTATATATACATAGATCCTTTTTTTTTTTTTATCATATTCTTGTATCATTCGTTTTTATTGTATCCTTTAGCTACTCTTTAGTTTTAATGCTCTTTTTTTATCCCATTACAGTCCTCGAAGAATGGTTTCGTGATTAGATAATTAAATAAATCCCATCATATCACCTTTACCCTTCGTCGTTAACCTACCGACTGCCCTACAGTCTCCTTTAATAATGTTGATCTTACCCCTGTCAAACAGATCTGCTACCTTGGATTACATCTGGACAAACGACTAACCTGGAATCCTCTCATAAGACTGAAAAGACTGGGAACTGCATGTCGATTTCTGCTGGACAGACGGTATAAATTTCCAATTCATTACAAAAGACTGATTAACTTGACTGTAATAAGGCCAATCTGGCCATACGGAGTTGCGTTTTGGGACTCCACTAAACCTTCGAATTTCTCTCGTATCCAATCATTTCAATCCAAAACTCTTCGTAAAATCCTCAATGCTCATTATTTTGTCACAAATAAAATGATATATAAAGACCTTAATGGTCCATATGTAACCGATCTAGCCCGAAGCTGATATCATTCCTTTCATTACAAACTCCCTAACCACCTAGATAAGATTAGATAAGATTTTTACTCAGGGCGATCTAGGTTATTACACCCTTTATACTTTATTTATCTTCTTGTCTTTAACATTTAATAGTTGAATGTAGACTATTTCCTTTTTACACTGGTCGATATTGGTTATAATTCACCAGTTTAGTATAAAGTTGAGTTTCTTTCAGAAATTTTATTATTTTGTCTGTGGATTCTGCTGAGTCCTTAAGGGCCAATTCTCTTGTACGAGGAATTTTATTATTTTCGAAGGCTTGACGAAATGATGAGCATTCTTCAATTATATGCTTTATCGATAATGGGGACTGACAGGTTTGGCATATTGGCTGGTCCTCTTTTGTGATTAAGTGGAGGTGTGTTAATTTGGAATGTGCTATTTTTACTCTTGCAACAATCACTTCTTCTCTTCTGTTTCCCCTTATGGCACTTGTCCACTTTTGTGTGTTTTTTTTTTTACATTTCTTAGTTTATTGGCTTTCCATTTTGCTTTGAGTGGTTCTTATAACTCTTTATTAAAAAAAATTATTTTCATATAAACTGCAGAGTATTACATTCGGCGTTAATGTCTACTTTAACAATAGAATTCGATCATGGGGTGTTTCAAAATTATTTTCAAGTGATTGTCTTTATATTTTTTATTTAATTTTTTTTTCATAATGATGATATAGTTGATATTGATTGAATAGTTGACCGTGGATAATATATGTGGGAGAAAGATAGTTGGGGTGCGGTGAGGGGATAACACAAATAAGTATAAAAAAAAAAATTTAGTGTCAACGTTTCGGCCATAATTTCTAGCCATCACCATGGCTGCTTGGAAGAAATAGGAAATCGAAGTGATATTTTTTTTTTTATATTTTGTAAACTTTGCTCTTTAATTGCTGCCTTACGATAAATTTTATCACAAAAATCTAAAGAACAATAGTTATTAATAACCTTACTAGGTTTCTAACAACTTAAATTCGGTCGAATTAATTTTTAGTTGGCAATCTGTCAACTGGAAATATTATTTATATTTTATTATTAATAAGAATTGCTGTGGTGAACAATATGGAAATATGAATGAATGGAATTCAATCTTTATTCTAATATAATATATGTTCTGAAACGAGTGATGATTAATTTCCACTCAAAATAGGAAAGTAATTAATAATAAATATATTATGATATAAATATAATATAATAATAACAAAAAAGTGACACTAGATTGTCACAATAGATCGACACTAGATTGTTTAGTTTTGCTTGTGTGTAACGGAGATAGTACTAAGAGTACGAGAGTCCAAGAGAGCATTAAATGAGTTATTTCAACCCCAATATTTGATTACTTTTTTGAAATCTATTTATAATAATTAATGAGTCTGCCAAATATAATCAGGCATATAATAAATAAATATTAATTTTTCATTCGGAGCTCCATACCGTTAAAACTGTCCATAACACAAGAAAACCTAAGAGAACATCATTTAAAGCTGAGCAAATTTGCTAAAATATAAGCCCTAATAGATCTTCATACATTAAATAGTTTCAGAGATACAGTTTTTTAATAAGCAATATTTTATAACAAAATATCGAAAAATCAGTGGTTATTAAATTTACTCTGAGAAATCTATATCCCAGGATCTAGTACAAGGGTCCAGGAGAAGAAAAAAAGGAAATTATTTTATCCCAACTTTTGATTACATTAGTGAAAACTATGTATAATTACTAGTCGAAATTGATGAGTCAGCCAAGTATAGGTAGGGGGAATAAAAATTGCGGCTGTCTCAAAACGTTAAAAATAATTAATTTTCTATTCAGAGCTCTATATCTTTACATAAAATATTGTATATTAGAGTATAAGTGTGACTAGAGACTATATTATTTTATCATTATGTTATTTTATTTATTTATTTTTCATACAGATAGTTTGATTTTGTTTATTATTTTTTTGTATATATTTTAAGAGAGTTTTTTTTTTTATTCATTTATTTATTTTATTTTAGTATGTATGAGATCATTCATCACCATTACCTATTGCCCACAACTGTGTGACAGATTTATGATGACAGTAATATCTATCAATAAATAAAAAGTATTATTTACAAATATATATATATATATATATATATATATATCTTTACAACTACCATCAGCAATAGAAACTCTAAGAGAGCATCACTTAAAGTAGAGTAAATTTGCTAAAATGTAAACTCTAATAGAGCTATTTACGTCCAATTTTTAAAAAGCGATATTTCATAAAAAAGTATGGAACATACTCAAAGATCGGTAGATATTTGAAAAACCATTTGACGTATTAATTAAAGCTAGTTTAATGAGGTATAAAGTAGTTTATGACGTTTATCTTCGTAGGAGCAGTAGTTTTCGTGACATTTGCTAAAACAAATTGATTTATAGTTGTTCGGACAAATTTTCATTTGCCAAAATTATATTCATATGTAAATATCATAAAAACTACAATCCCTACGAAGATATGTGTCATAAACTACTTTATAGTAAGTTAAAGTTTCTTTATTTTGAGTATTGGTAGACATATGTGCGTCTAATGGATCTAGAGATATATTTTTTCAAAAATTCAACATTTTATACGAACAACTAGAAATTAACATTTTGTTACTTTGTTTTGTCAAATATCATAAAAACTAATATTCCTACAAAGATAAACATTATTATAGGAAATTTAACTAGCTTCAATTTATGTGCAGACATATTATTTTCTTCCCGGCTCTTGTATTAAACCATTAGACGTACAGATGTCTATTAGCATTTAAATTAAACCTTGTTTAATGTGCTATAAATTAGTTTAAACATTTATCTTCTTAAGAGTAGTATTGTTTATGCTATTTGTAAAAATAAATTCAGATGATGTAGATTTCTATTTGTTCAGACAAAACTTATAAAAAATGATATCTCAGAAATTATCTGACGTACGTATGTCTTTCGGCACCTAAATTAAAGGTAGTAGAATGTACTATAATGTTGTTTGTAATATTAATGTTGGTAAGGGCAGTAGTTTTTGTGATACGTTCATATAAATATGAATTTTCCTAATGAATGTTACCACCTTCTGCTACCACCCCTGGCGAAGACAAATGTTACTAACTATTTTATAGTACATTAAAAAAGTTTTAATTTGAGTTCTAACAGGCATTTTAACGTTGAGTGGCTTCTGAGATATAGTTTTACCAAAATCAAGGCACTAATTAAGGATTTTTCATTATTTTGATATAATTTTTTTTTAATTAATTATTTAATATATTCTTGTTTGAGAGTGGTATAGTTTATTCTTAATTTAAAACAAATTTGATCCTTTTTTTCTCTCAACTTTATTCTTTACAACTTTTCCCAACGTTTCGACCCTCAGGCCATTCTCAAGGATACCTTCATATTGATGTCATTTTCTTTTTTCAAATCTTAAAAATGCAGGCTAATTGCCTTTGTCCCATATAACTTTTTCTATATAATTTTTTTTCTTAGATTTAAACTTTTACAATCAACTTCTCTTCTTTCCTTTATTCGAAGTTTAAATCTAAGAAAAAAATATATATAGAAAGCTGTTTTAAGTTTGCAAATGAAAATGAATGAAAGAAGAGAAGTGGTTTGTAAAAGTTTAAATCTAAGAAAAAAAAAATAAAGAAAAAGTTATATGGGAGAAAGGCAATTAGCCTGCATTTGAAAAAAGAAAATGACATCAAAATGAAGGTATCCTTGAGAATGGCCTGAGGGTCGAAACGTTGGAAAAGTTGTAAAGAATAAAGTTGAGAGAAAAAAAAAGGATCAAATTTGTTTTAAATTAAGAATAATGTTTTTCGTTTATTTTCTAAGCTGTATCTTGGAAATTGTCAAATATAAACCACTCCATTAAGGCTCATATTTTAGCAAATTTACTCTACTTTAAATAATGTCCTATTAGGTTTTCTAGGATTGTAGGTAGTCTTAAATGTATGGAGTTCCAAATAAAAAAATAATTATTAATTAAAATAGTTAAAAATTTGTCTGAGACAACTAACTTTTATCCCACTCGCTTCTTGCACTCTGGGCATCAGATTTTTTAATCTCCATTGAATACTCGTGATCTTAAAATGATTTTGAATTAGTTTTAGTTATATGAATCTTCTCTATCAATGAAAAACTGAGTACACTTAAAATTTGTTTTATAAATTAAACTAAAAAATTGGAACGTTGTACTCTGGATTAAACCACTTCGTTTCGAAAGATACAAAGAGAATTTAAATAACAAGTTCTAAAAACGCAATTACTTCTTGCCAAGCTAAAATGCCGCTCTGAAACGACGGAAGAGAATTTTGTTATCGATTTGTCCGATTGTATTTGTAAGGTCAAGTAGAAATTGGAACATTGAATAAGTCTTCCTTCGGATTGTGTTAAGGGCTGCTTCTTCCTATCTCTGTCTCGACAATATTCCACTTCAGAGTCAATCTCCTGAGCTTTACTTCTATTTATTTATATAAAGAGCATTTTATTATTTACTTTTATAATAGTAGTATAAATTCGAGTCGTTTTATTATTTATATTTGTATAATTATCTAGATCACTATTAAGAAATCGAATATAATAATTTAATTGTAAGAAGATATTCCGGGGGCGGTCAATAATGGTACCAAAATAGTTATAATCAAAAATATTTATTGTTAACCAACGTTTCGACCCACTTTGCAGGGCTGTATTTATTTAATGTAATTTATAACTGTATAAAATAATACAATATGTAAATATGTTGTATGTTTCATATACACTTGAAAATCTTGGGAAGGAACCATCCATTGGTGGTACTTCAAGCATTAATTTAAATTAGAAGGTCCCGTGGCCATCTTTTTTTCAAACGCCTCGGAGGATTATCAGGGATTGTTAAGGATGAAAGATTAAGAATTAATGGGTTACGATGGTGAAGAAGTTTGGAACGAAAAGACGCATATCTCTTTTGGGTCAAATGTGAAACGAATGGGATGTTAATGTCTTTGTAAATGACTTTATTTGTAACGTAATAAGGAGCATCAAGGATTTTTGGATTGCAAGGATTGGATGCGGGAGGATTTTGATGGTTTGGTGGAGCCCCAGAGCTCAATTCCATATGTCCAAATTGGTCTGATTATCGTAGTGTATACTAATTTTTTGTAGTGAATGGGAAGTTTAGAGCGTTTCTTTAATAAAAGTAAAATATAATCGTAAAAACGATGCGAATATTATTAATATTACGCAATAGTTTATAATCTCTATTGTAATTTATAAATGGTGACAAACATTTACTTGTCCTTAACAGTTAAATAGAAAACATACTGGAATTATTTAATTTTTTTTTTAATTATATTATATTATGAGTTCAAAAACCTTCAATTTTTCCTATATCTTCATAACTGATCGGAATATTGGTGCTAAAACTTTGAAATAATGTCTGTGAGTTTTGTCTTTTGCTATATCATAACAATAAATCTTCAACATAGTTTCTGGAAACCGTCACTTCGATTTAATTTTTACCAGGAATTGAAATTCGGACATATTTTTGATGCAATAAGTCACAGATTCGTAAATAATTTAACTATCGATATTACAATATATCGAATCAAAACTATTGGACGAAATTATCAAAAGTATCGATATTTTTTCCAACAACTCCCTCTACTTTCTTTTACAAAGCTCCGAGTCTGCATTCATATGTATTTTTCAATCCTGAAGATGACTCAATGATCGAAATGTTAGCTGGTCAGTTCTTTAGAAGAACGGAGTGAGGATTTGTTGTAAGACCTTTCAATTAATTTATAACTGTAATATTTTTTTTCTGTGATATTATTGAAGATGTATAACGAAAGGCAGTGTAGCATAGGTTGAGGGCAGAGCGACAGAGAGTGATTAATTAAAAATCTAGATGACTAATAGCTCGGCTGCTAACGGTATCTCGGGCTTCGTATCATCAATAACTTCAGCTCACGTCCAATCTTATGTCAACCAGGATAACATGGCCGATTAAAATATTTTGAAACTTTTTAAAATATGGGACTGATGTGGAAGGGGTTGAATCTTTATATATTACATCAGATGATTGACCATACCTCTCATCAGACATCAACCAATAAGACAGAGAGTGATTTTTTTTTTTTTTAGATTAGATTTTTATTCAGAGCGATCAACATCTAGGTTATTACACCCTTTTTACTTCATCTATCTTCTT
>NW_027104888.1:123530-137417 GCF_000696795.3 Halyomorpha halys | reverse complement strand
AAAGAAGCTTCAGCACAAAGACTTTCTATTGGGCTCGTCCTGAAAGCACCTGTGGCAAGTCTTATTCCAGTATGGTGAACGGAGTCTAAGAGTTGGAGACAGTTTGTTTTAGCTGATGAATAAACCTGACAGCCGTAGTCTATCTTGGATCTTACTATACTTGTGTATACCATGAGCATGGTCTACACAAGTATACCATGGTTATGGCGTAGAAGGTAGGCCTGCAACTCGTCGGGGGGTGCGGTCAGCAAAGAACAACATAAATAAACAAAACCATATGTATTTATTTTATCTCGACGTTTCGACCTGTGTTTCAGGTCATCATCAGGACCATATTTATTTATTTTATGTCGAGCAGTTTCAGCCCTATCTTCTACGCCATAACCCCTGATTAAGACCTGAAACTCAGGTCGAAACGTCGGCATAAAATAAATAAATATGGTTTTATTTATGTTGTTCTTTGCTGACCGCACCCCCCGATAAACTTCTCCAATCATTAATCTACGGTCGACTATCTACACCTCATCGTCAATAAATTTAACATGAGTATCATAGATCATTTCATTTTAAAATGGCGGGCGGCCAGATGGCGTTTCATGAACCCATGTTTTGGCCACTTATGAAGGTGAAGAAAAAGTTGGAATCATTATTCCTTTGCCTTAAAAAAAAAATTAACCCAGACGAGATATAAGACATACAACACATTTCCGAATATAAGAGTAGTAATATAAAAGTATTATATACCTTTTTTCAAATATAAAAACACATGAATAAAAAGTCTGTTCTAACACTAGTTTGACTGAAGAGCACATGCGCAGTGTGGTTTCTGGTACCTGTTTTCAGATCATATGCATTTCATTTCATTTAATCTACTGATAAGCCTTTTTGTTGTTATTATATATTTTTCATAAAATATTTCATAAACTTCATAAGGAATACTCTTAAAGTATTACTGGTATGTTCTCTATGTTAATATATATAAAATCTAAAAAAATTAATGACTTCCCTCAAATTACGTTTTTTGGTGTAAACTTTAGCCAACGCAAATATTCTTTTATAAGATAATGAGATCAAAGTGAATTAAACTAAGGTGGGATTAAACATTTTTTATTTTTTTTTTATTTGTTGATATTTACAACTGTATAAAAAAATACAACCAGTGGATTTGATCATAATGACATAATGATATGATACAGGATGTAGAGAAAGTACCCAGTAGTAGAACTCTAAAAACAGTTTACAATATAAGGTCACGAGGCCATCTTCTTTTCAGGCGCTTTGGAGGATTGCCAGGAATGGAAGAGGAAGCAAGGTTAGAAACGAGTGGGTTTGGGTGGTTAGGGAGTTTATTATGGAAGGAATAATATCGGGTTGGGGCTAGATCGGTACATAGGAACATTTAGGTCTTTATGTATGGTGTTATTAGTAACAAAATAAGGAGCATAGAGGATTTTACGAAGGATTGAATACGAGGAATTCGAAGGTTTAGTGGAGCCCCAAAGCTCAACCCCGTATTTCCAGATGGGCCTTATTGTTGTCATGTAGATCAGTCTTTTGTAATGAGTTGGAAGTTTAGACCGTTTGTCTAGTAAGTGCTGTAATAGTCGGAATCTGCGTGCAGTTTCCTGTCTTTTCAGTCTTGTGTGAGGATTCCAGGTTAGTCGTTTGTCAAGATGTAGTCCAAGATAACGAATCTGTTCTACAGGGGTAAGAACCACATTATTAAAGTATACTGTAGGGCAGTCGGCAGGTTTACGACGAAGAGTAAATGTGATTTTTTGGGATTTATCTTTATCCTCCAATTTCGACATTAAAAAAAATGAAATATAAGTAAACTAATATATAAAATAGAACAAAAAATAAGACATAAATTAATATAATATTTCAAAAAAAATAATTATTGATGATACCAACCAATTATTTATAATATTTGCCAATTAACTCCACAAAATTATGATTTCTCCTAGTTTAGAAAGTAAATATTAGAGGAATTATTTTACAACGAACTCTCTTAGGTCTCAAATTGATTATAGTTAAATGTACTATAAAATAAATATTGATGTTATTTCAACTATTAGTATTACCTTTTAGGAGTTATTGACAAGACTATATACATCGCTGTCATTTTAAAAATCTGCTCTATAAGAGCAACCAAGCCCAGAGAGTGGTAATCTTTTTACCATCGTGTTCTTCAAATATTTGTATTTCAAGGATCCATTAACAAAAATTAATTTGCACTTAGTACTTCTTTATACAGCTAAAAGCTTCTTTGCTAAGCTATTTTTACCAGACTAATTAACATTCTTGAGTATATAGCTCCCTCTTTGTTTGTGTTTCAGCCAGGACCATCCTTATAAATTCCTTACTGTTATTGTTTTAGGACGTAAGCTTACTTATTTTAATCAGAATATGATTTAAAAAATATATGAAAAAAATTGTTGCAGTACTTTCACTAACTAGCCTACTGCGAATTGAACGCAATCCTCCCCCCACTTTTTAGAACATATATTTTTGGTCGAGGCTATAGGTGGACTATGTGGGGGGGGAGGCAGAAGAAGGCAGTTGCCCCCCTTGAAGTGAAAAGTTTTTTAATTTAATTAATATTAATTTTTTAAAGGAAATACTAATTGCTATAACTATAATAAGTGCTTTAGCACCGATATCGCTACATATAATTTTCTTAAATAGTTTAATTTGTCATTGACATTGATGGAATGTCAAAACTTGGTGGTTTGACCCCCCCTTCCTAGTTTTGATCGTGGCTACGCTCTTGGTTGAGGCAATACTCTCCCGAACTAATATTCCAAAAAATTTTTTTTTAAAGCTGTAAACTGGAAGCTCTGTAGTACATCAACCATTTCCGAAAATGTTTTTCTAACCTGGAAAAGTTTTAATACTTCTATTATTCTTCCATGCAGATTTTACCATCTTTTTTTTTTTTTAGCTTAATACTTTAAGGAATCAATCCTGCAATTATTTGTTGTTTTACTGTTGAATACAACTGTTTTATTTTATTTTTCTGAAGGCTGCTCTGGAACAAAAAAAAAAATTATCAATTCTTTTGGTGGAGAAACCAGAAATATTGACAGGACTAATTCCTTTATGTACTAAACTAGTATAAGGTAGAATGTATTGTATAAAAGAATGTTAATGAAATTAATATTTTTGGTGCCTCCTTATTAATAGCTTGAGGGCCAAAACGTCGATGAAAAATATAGTTAAGAGATAAGGATCAAAAGTTGTAAGATTTTGATATTCACCGGAGTATAAATTGGGGGATATTACCCAAATTAATTTTATATGCTGGTATGGCTGGAATGTAGAAGTGCACTGTATCAGAAATAGATTATAACTGTGATGAACAAAATAAAATGCCTCTATTCTTGGCTAATTAATGACAATTGATTGTGTTTTGCCAAAGGAGATTACAATTTGTATCAGTTTTGTTAGTTAAATTAATTTGATAGTTGAGTACATGAATTAGATTATCATTACTTGTCGGTTGATTTGGTTTTGGTATATCCTGATGACTTGTTCTTCTGCTATGTTCAGTTCTACCTTTCTTCTCCGCACCCAATGGGCGAGCAGGTCCTTTTCTACTCCATTGCTGCAATTATGAATAATTTAGGAGGATGAAGAAATCACTTCTAGAAGGGCAATGGCGCTTGGACACTTGTTACTTCAACCCTCCGAGAGAGAGCAGCACCATCGCCTGTAGCACTTAAACACTACAAGTTACCCTGCACAAATGTTATTTCTCTTTTAATTAAAATATTCCTACAGTCTCTAATAAAATTCCTTTATGATGGGAAAGAGAACGAGAAATCAAGTAATCAAGATAGGCTTGAATACGGGCAATTTGTCTGAAACGTTTTTCGAAATATATTTTTAAAAGTAATTCGTAGCGCACTTGCTCAGCCTCCACTGACTCATTACCAGTGATGCGGCGAGAGGGATGCGCTGGGATCTCTTGAGCTCTGCTCTACCCCTCACACGTGGGGGATAGAGTGGGCTCAGGGATCCTCAGGTCAATTGTGTAAATAATGTATATATTATTCTATTTATTTACTTTTCATACAGATAGTTTGATTATGTTCATTTTGTTTATTCTTTTGTTTGTATATATTTTAAGAGTTTTTTTTTTTTATTTTAGTATGTATGAGATCATTCATCACTATTACCTATTGCCCACAACTGTGTGGCAGATTGTAATATCTATCAATAAAAAAGTAGTAATATTGTTAACCTTGAAAAAAGTAGGTCAAAAGTGTTAAGGGTATTTGTTTTCTTGAATTGCAGATATCTAGCTGAGGTTTGATAGGAACATGGATTGTTTTTCTTTTAGAAATCATATTCTTAATAAAATAAAAAAGTACAGTTTACGTCTCAAAATAATAACAATAGGATTTTTATTAACATATTTATCATTATGAGCTTGCTTCCAGCTAAAACTCTAAATGAGGCAGTTATACATTGAGGCGTCTTTAACATAGGGGAGATCCTCAAAAAAAATTCCTGACAAATTTAAATTAGGAAAACAGGCTAATTAAAATCTAATAATAAAAATATTTATTATTTGAAAAGTAATAGGCATTAAAAAAGATTATTCTTGATATGAATTAACTCTTTTTTTAAAAATTAATTTTAAATAAAAATACATCTAGTAAATTTTATAGAAGGTCATAAGGTATCGAGACCATCTTCATTTCAGACACCTGAGATGATTATCAGAAATGGAAGTAAGGTTACAAACTAGAGTGTTTGGGTGGATTGGAAGTTTATGATCGGTTACGTATGGAACATTAAGGTATTAAGGTATTTTTTATATATGATTTTATTTGTGACAAAGTAAGGATCATAGAGGATTTTACGATGGATTTTGGATTGGAAGATTGGATATGAGAGGAATTCAGAGGTTTAGTCGAGCCCCAAAGCTCAACTCTGTATGTCCAGATATTTTCATTTAGATCAGTCTTTTGTTCTAGATTGGAATTTTTATTCTTTAAAATAAGTAAATAATAAAAAAAAAAAAACTATATTAAATTTTTCTAAATTAAACAAAATATGTTTTAAAAAGGGAAGAAGAGAAGTGAGTTAAATAAAAGAGAAGTGAAGAAGCTCTCGATTTTTTCTTCCTCTTTTTGTCGGATCCGGGGTTTATGCCCTCCCCCCCCTTTAAGGAGGATACCGACTGGCTCAAGAGGCAGTTTACAAAGATTTAATATTGCTAAAAGCATCTCCGTTCTGTCTCTTATATCTATAAGCTGGTGTCCTCTGATTTTTGAGAGAGCGCCAACATATTGGAACCTCTTTACATTTTTTATTTCGACTTCAGCGATTTTTCTTTTATTTCTTATATGTAAGAGTACGCTTAGAGAGGATATTAGAATTCCAAGATCATTCAAGGGACATCCAAAACATCAAAAGAAAGCTTGATATATTCCATGTATGTGTTTTATCACAACTCTTAAACTTCTACTCCAAACGTAGTAAGTAACGTTTCTGTGGGGACACTCTGGTATGAAGAGTTGGCCGCTGCTGTAAATCGTAACGTATACCAATGTCGTTATTCTGTCGTTGTTCTAGGATGTTAGGAGTGGATTATATAAGAAAATTAATTGAAAAGAATTGAAAGAAAAAAATGTATTGAATAATTTACGACATGGTTGTGGCGGTCAAAAAGAAAACATTTCTGGTTAGACTGTTAATAAATTTTGATCTGGGGCCAATGGAAATTGTATCTATAATGATGATGATGAAAGTTTAAGAAGTCGAATAAATTGGAGCTGAACTTTTCTGTCAGGTTTGTGTCCTTAATAATATTGGATGGGACCTGTCTCTACTCCTATGATTCCTCTTTATAGGACAAGAGCAGGGGAGAAAAAAATCCAGTTATTTCTCCCCAATTTATGATTTAACTTTAATGAAAACTATGTATAATTACTACTCAAACTTGATGAGTCTGCTAAGTATAAGTATAGGGAATACAAGAGAATACCCAGGTCTGCTCTATAAACTTCGTCAATTCCTACCCCAACATATTTCCTTATAATCCGCTCCTCCTGATATAACCTTTAAAGTAAATCATAACCTAGCCTACTCACCTCTCTTTTCTCAGTCCACCGGTGTTCCTCAAGGTAGTATCTTAGGTCTCATTCTTTATACGGTTTATACAGCTGACATCCCAACCCACCCTAACACAGTGCTAACAACATACGCTGATGACACATGTATACTTTCTGTAAGCAACGACCCAACTAATGCATCACAAACACTACAGGCACACATAACATCTATTGAAGAATGGTGTAAAAACTGGATAATCAAAATAAATCCTGACAAATCCCACTAGATCACCTTTACTCTCCGTCGTTAACCTTTGCCTTCCTGTCCTACAGTATCCTTTCTAAATACACCACTAATGCCTGTTGAACAGATTCGATACTTAGGACTCCATCTTGACAAGAGACTTGTTTGGAATCCATACCGTAGATTCCGATTGCTACAACACTTACTTGACAAACGCTCTAAACTTCCCATTCACTACAAAAAATTAGTAAACTCTACAATAATCAGACCAATTTGGACATATGGAATTGAGCTCTGGAGCTCCACCAAACCATTAAATTCTTCCCGCATCCAATCGTTACAATCCAAAATCCTACGTAAAATCCTTGATGCTCCTTATTACGTCACAAATAAACTCTTTCACAAAGACCTTAACATCCCATTCGTTGCAGATTTGACCCAAAACAGATATGCGTCTTTTCATTCCAAACTCCTTAACCATCCTAACCCATTAATTCTTAATCTTTCATCCTTAACAATCCCTGATAATCCTCCGAGGCGTCTGAAAAGAAGATGGCCACGGGACCTTCTAATTTAGATTAATGTTTAAAGTACCACCAATGGGTGGTTCCTTCCCAAGATTTTCAAGTGTATATGAAACACACTACATATTTACCTATTGTATTATTTTGCAATATTGTATTACAGTTGTAAATTACATTAAATAAATAATAAAAAATATATATATATAATAGCTCTAATAGGCCGCCTTAAACATGATAGTGGAGTGAACTGTGGCTTTGGTGCTGATATCTAAACATCCTACAACGATTGTACGTGTCGTAAAAATTCAGATTTCAAGAGGGGATGTTTAATCTTTTTTCATCGACATAGTGCAAAAAACGATGAAAACCTGAAATTCAGGCCGAAACGTCAGCACGACTAGATTGTAATTTTGTTTATTGGCTGACCTTGACCATCTTATCCACATATTAGTCTACGTCCATCAATATCTCATTATTAAATTAATAAATTAATTTATCTTTTATGCTCGTATTTAAAACCATATAAATAAATTTAGGCTTGAATTCCTGAGATCTAATATTGAGCTGAATATATAAGCTAAGCTGCCTTAGTTTTATATTATGGATAGAGACAGGGCCTTTAAACAGCGAGAGTTTATATAAAATGGTCTATGCTCCCTGACATCGATAAAACGCTCGCTTTGACAGCTCAAAGGCCCCCCCTCTATCGAAATATTCTCACCATCGCTTTCCTAACTTAGCCAATATATTATATCCTTATTTAACAATGTTATTTTTTTCCGGAGCGTTGAACGTTTTGGGCCTTACTTTTTTTTTTTTAGATCTTTACTTTTTTTTTTTTAGATCTTTACTTTTTTTTTTTAGATCTTTACTTTTTTTTTTTTAGATCTTTACTTTTTTTTATTTGCTGTTCAGCTGCTTTTTTATGACCGCATACAAATATTATCATATTCAATAATAGCATAGATATATTGTTTTGATTTTATTTATTTATTATACAAACCTTTATTAAATGAAAGAATGTTTAGACCAGTGTTGATTCGGTTTTGTCAACTATGGACAAATTGGACTATTTTATCCGTCCATGACGAAAATACTTGTCAATTTTTTTTTATTAATTGTGCCAACGTTTCGGCTCGAGTTTCTAGCCTTCATTAGGGCTAAGAACAGAACTGTGTCTCCATGTTGTCGTCACCCACATGCTTTCTTCCTCTCAATATTTTCTACATTTTACTTTTTATTTTTTTCCCACTCGTAATGTTTCCTCTTAAAAACACTTAGTCATTGTTGTAACGGCTTTTTTAATTCGAAGTTTATCCGTTATTGGCGCAGTATATTTATAAGTACAATTTGACGTTTGGTTTTCAAGCTAAAAGGTTCGTTTTATTTTTTATTTTTCCCCCTTCTTTATTCTACCACCCTTTCTTTTCTCAGTTTTCCTTACCCACGTTATTAGTTATCTTCACCATATATTATTATTGTTGTTGTTTTTTTTAAATATTTTTTTCCTTCTATTCATCTCTTTTGTTAAACTTTACTTATATTTTGCCTTTTTATCAATTATTATGTAAACAAATTTTTATATTTTCTTTCCATATTACAATTTTTATATTATTAATAACTAATATATTTATACTTCTTTGCATTATATAACTTCATTTTCATTTTATTTGCTTAATTATGTTATTTTACCTACTTTTTCAATTATCTTCTCCAATTCTCTTATCACTTCATTTTATTAATTCTATTCTGTAAAATTATTCACTTTATGTCATTCTAATTATATTTTCTTTTTAATTTAAATTTTATTATCTTGTTTTGTTCTTAGCCCTGAGGAAGGCTATAAACTCTAACCGAAACGTTGGCACAATTAAATAAGATAAATGTGTTTCATTTGACCGCATCTCCTAGTACGTCATCCACGGTCAACTATCTCTCATAATTGTCAATTTTTTTTCTTTTATTATCCCCTTTCTGGTCATTTCTGACATAAAGGGGTAAGAGGAAAGGGGTTAAACGGTGACCATCCTATTCTAAACATGGTGGGGGTCATGCTCTTCATTTCGTGGGACTCCCACCAAATAAAAAAAAAGTAATATAATAAATGTATTGAACCAACAATTTGAATTGAACAAAATGAACTAAATTAAAAAAAAAGAAGGAGAAGGAAGCCTAGATTATCTCAGAAGAGCCACTGAATTCCTCATGTTCGTCCTGACCTGGTCATCTGAGGGAGTAACGCCGAAGAAGAAGAAAGTTTAATTTACCAATTGTAGAAGAATTTTCGATTAATTAGGAGAATTAAAATTGAAGATGAGTTGTTTATATGAATTTCGGTCATTAACCTGACGATTAGATCTTAAACTATTTATGCATCTTAAATCTTATACTTAGAGCTAGACGGTTATCTTATTAATAGTGTATGTATTTTTGTTTCTTATTTATTTTTATTTGTATAATATTTAGGGAAATTTTTATTGTTGTTTTCAATACATTTCAAGTTCACAACCAACTTCTTCGTTTTCCTTCACTTCAAGATTCATCTTGGGAGGCCGAGGCTTAAATTTGAAAAAAACAAACAAACATTTTTTTGTAAAAGGCAATTTCCAAATTGTTATCATTTTTCTTCAAATCAGAAGAAATGTTGCACAAATAACAAAAAAAGATGATACATTTCCGTAAAAAATCACAACTGTAGTACCTAACGATTCAAATAAAGATAAAAATGGCAAGAAAAATGACCGTGCAGTTTGTGGTCGCCCGTTATCAACTACTAGACTAACGACGCCCAATTGGGTCCAGCGGACTGGGAAAAATCAGCAAAACTGGACGAATCGCTCACTCCGTCTTAGTATACAGAAATATGTATAAAAGAAAAAATAAGCCGTACGTTTAAGTTATTAAAACATTAATTCCCAATCATCTCCTCATTTATACCATCTACGGTAAACTATCTATTATTATTAACTTAATACTTATTAATTATTATTATTTTTCGTCATATCTTTATGACTACTCCCTGTATACGCGACGTATATGAAATAGAAATATAGCCGTTAAACGGCAACCACCTCCTCCCCACTCCTCCACGCTTCCGCTTCATTGTCGCCTTCTGTGCAACCTTTCGCTTTGAACAGGTAGGTGTTCCTGATTTGTTCTTTGCTCATTTATTATCATTATTATTATTTATATTTATTCTTTCAAGACGTTTATTTATTCTCTACTGTCTTTCCCCTCCCCCCGTATTGTTTTAGTTCTATATACGTCTCCTGTACTTTTTTAACAGTATATTTTTTAAAAATTTTTACTCTTGCCATTGTTACTTTTTTTTTTCTTATCATTGTTTATTCAAGTTTATTTTATATTGATACTATTCTATGCCTTCCTCCCTTTTATTTACATGTAATTTCATATCACTGTATCTTATTGTTGTAATATTCTCAGTTTTTGTATCTTTTTAGCCCTGATGAAGCCCTGCAATGTGGGGCGAAACGTCGGACATTAAAATAGTTATAAACTATTTGTTCTTTTTTCACCGAAACCCTGACCATCTTCTTATATTTATTATTATTAACAATTAACCATGAATTGTCGTCGTGCCGATACTTGAGTGATGGGCGTACTCTCTTTACTATATCCCCCGATCTAGAGGACATACATATATAATCAAGGGCCGGGTTTGAAGACTGCCCTGTATTCAGTACACTAATGACGTGATGGCATTGAGTCAGATCCTTCAACATTGAATTGAATATCTTTCAGCAACGTCAAGTATAGCTCTACATCTTTCTCCCTCTCTTGATCAAGCATCACTGTCCTTATAGACTTTTTTATTTTCCCATTATATTCCCCACTAAGGCATTTCTGACATACAAGCTTGTCTGCAGCAATAGGGTAGTATGCAAGGGATTTAACTATGCAACTGCAGCTAATTAAACGACTTATGATATATATATATATATATATATATATATAATGGTCAGGGTTGCCGTGAAAAAGGACAAACAGTTTTCAACTATTTAATGTCCGACGTTTCGCCCCAATTTGTAGGGCTACAATAGATACAAAAAACAACTCGGAACATTACAACAATAAGGTAAATTAAGGTATAATAAATATTATGTGAAAATTAAGTGATAATAAAATTATATATAAACAAAAGATAATACTATTTTATATCTTTATTTTATTGTATACTACTAATCAAATAGAATTATGTTTTTATTTCTTGCTTGAGTATTCATTTACTATTGTTAACAATTGAGGGGTAAGGTTTTACTTTGGTGCATCCCAGCACTGCAGTGTTCCTTGATCCTGTTATCCCTCATCTGCCTCTTATCCTTGGTCTCCAGGAGCTGTATCTTGTTCTCTTAAACTTCTCCTGCATGTTCTTATTGAGGTTGCATATTAATTCTTTTCATTTCTATTATAAACGAATTTATATTCTCTCAACCATGATGAAAGCCGATAACTCTGGTCGAAATGCGCATATACATCAAACAATAAACTAATTACTGAATGCTTTATTTCTTATGACACGCTAAACCATTATCACTATTCATGGTGTTCACTATACATATTTATTCTCCTAACCTCCATATACGATTTTTGGAGTTATGATTGTCGCTGGGTCATAACAGTGACATTTGATCTATCCTTACTAAGTTATTGTCAACAACATATATTATATAATGTATATATTTATAGAATATACACGCATATATAAGCATAAAATAATACAAAACTCACTCACAGCCTCCCTCGGGGATTTGTGAGGCCCGTTAGCCAATGGGTGGCACTCACTAAAAATAGGGGTGGGAGTGACGAACCCTCCCGATAAAAAATCAGGTCAGGAAACGCGCGATGTATTTCCTAAGTACATTGCGCTTGGCCTTGGCCCTCCACGATCTGTCGCGCCAATAATAATAATATTAATATATCTGTAGGTCTCCAATGTTTGTGTACATTGGTGGGCTCCTGTTAAAGTTCTCAGTATTTATATGATATTCGAAAAAAAAACTAAATATCAGAGAATATTTTGTATTTATCTATTATTTATAATTGTAAACAAAGAGAACAATTTATTTTTTTTAATAAAAAAAAAGAAAAGGTACTTACTAGCAATTTTTTTAAAATAATTTATTTATTGTTATTTACAACTGTATACACATATATACAACAAGTAAATTTGCTGTAGGCGACATAGTGACATGATACAAACATGTGGAGAATCTATCTACTGATAGAACTTCAATAACATTTATAGAGGAGAAGATTTCGAGGCCATCTTCTTTTCAGACGCCTAGGAGGATTATTAGGTAATGAAGGAAAAGCCATGTTAGAAACAAGTGGATTTAGGTGGTTAAGAAGTTTATTATGGAAGGTGTGGTATCTGGTTCAGTCCAAATCGGCAACATATAGAACATTTAGGTCGTGATGGATGACTTGATTTGTGACAAAGTAAGGAGCATTAAGGATTTTGGAATGTAAGGATTGGATTCGAGAGGAATTCGATGGTTTAGTGGAGCCCCAAAGCTCAACCCCGTATGTCCTAATAGGCCTTATAATAGTCATGTGAGATCAGTCTTTTGTAATCGATTGGCAATTTAGACCGTTTGTCTAGTAAATGTTGTAATAGCCGGAATCGACGAGCAGTTTCTGGTCTTTTTAGTCTTGTGTGAAGATTCCATGTCAGTCGTTTGTCGAGATTTAGTCCTGAGTAACCGATCTGTTCGACAGGAATAAGTGGGATATTATTAAAGGATACTGTAGGCAAGAGGTCATGGGTTTACGACGTAGGGTAAATGTGATTTGGTGGGATTTATTGGAATCAATTTTAATCCTCCAGTTTTGGCACCATTGTTCAAGAGTGGTACTAGAAAATTGAAAAAAAAATCCTTATTTAAACCCTGTCAGATTCTTTCAAAGAGGATAAGACCTAGCTGAAAAAAATGAATATTTAATTTTACGTTGATTTGTCGAGTTAAATCAAAATTGTTGTAATTTTTTGAGAAAATCGAAATAATTTGAAAAATCGATTCTACAAAGTGGCACTTCCAGTAATTCGATTTCATCGAAAAACTTTTCGTCACACCCCAGACCATATACCTGCTTTAAATATTTAATTTTAGTTCAGTATGACTTTTCTTCAAGCAGTTCACACATCTGGTCCATTTTCCAAGACTAGATCATTTAGACTCAGGAGATCAATAAACATATATTACCTTGGAAAACTCGAATTCAAAGATGTTTATGGCAATCGCAATACTTTTCCTTGCTATAAGTTTTTTTTTTTTTTTAGGAAGCAGGGTTAGAAACTAGGAGGTTTGAGTGGTTAGGGAGTTTATAATTGAAGGAGTTTATAATATCTGGTTCGAGCTAGATAGGTTACATAGGGAACATTAAGGTCTTTATGTATGATTTAATTTGTGACAAAGTAAGGAGCATTGAGGATTTTGGATTGTAAGGATTGGATACGAGAGAAATTCGAAAGTTTAGTGGAGCCCCAAAGCTCCGTATGTCCAAATTGCTGTAATAGTCGAAACCAACGTGCAGTTTCCTGATAATATAAATCTGAAATTCTTGACAGAAAAGGTAAACATATTTTATTGTTATTTTAATTTAAATTAACCGATAGATTGAATATATTGTGAAGGTAAGGATCGTAAAACAGGATGGGCTGTCCTATATTCAGCCTCAGAGAATAGGGTTGGGTTTTGTTTGAAATTTATTAACTCTTTAGAGATCTTTTCCTCAATCCCCATTTTAAAGAATACAATATACTTTTTTGCTCATGATAGTAATACTAATATGGTATAACAGTATATAATACAATAGTATGTAACACCATTGTTATATAATACAATACTAATAATACTACTTAATAGCGTCCATCTTCCTTCAATACCACTTGGTCTTTTTTTTTGTCCTTAGGACATTCGCACACGGAGCGAAACGAATTCGGCTCGAAGTAGAAACGTTTCTCAGTTTATTGATTTTTTTTTTTTTTTTTTAATAATTTATTTATTGATATTTACAACTGTATACATATATA
>NW_027104888.1:117098-120032 GCF_000696795.3 Halyomorpha halys | reverse complement strand
TATACCTCTGTTAGTATAGTAGCCTCTGTCTTGGAGAGTGATCTATATCTCTGTCAATATAGTAGCCTCTGTCTTGGAGAGAGCATTATTTTGCATACTGATATCCTTAACCGAATTCAACTTGAATTTAATGAAGCAGAACTAAATATTCCACTCCAAATTAGCCGATTATATATAGTATCTTCAGCATTGGAGACTGATCTATACCTCTGTTAGTATAGTATCTTCTGCCTTGGAGAGTGATCTATACCTCTGTAAGTATAGTATATCTCTACCTCAAAGTAAAATCAGTTAAATAAAAATTTATAATTATGCTGGATTGATAAAAATGGACCTATCTGCTCTCTGGCCTCTGAGGTACAGCATGTGTACTAGGCTGAGCACAAGTAAATCTCAGATTGTAGCATTTATTTAAAAATTGTTATAATAAATATTTAAAGTTACTACTACCATCACTGTTGAGTAAGGAAAGATATAGAAGCCGTATATTCATGAACCAATTCCTAATCGAGCCATAAATTCATTAAAAAGTCAGATATAGAACATGAACAGAGGAAAGGGGAAAAGAGGGGCAAGGAAATGAGGAAAAACGAGAGAAGGAAAATCACAACATCTCAAGCCTTATGGAAATTGGAATGCAAACTATGTTTAAGCTGGAAGTAAGCGGCCGGGAGAGCAGACCCGCGCGAGAAATTCTTTCATTTCATTAAAATAAATTTGAATTTTAAATCCTGGCTAGTAGTGTACTCTGTCCCCTCGGCGCTCTGACAAGATATCCGTTTGCTTCCATCAGCGCTCGTCTGCCTTTCTTATCGCGTTACTAGTTTGTTTGAGGTTAAACGCTGAGTGTCATCCGTGCCAGATTATTACGAAGCATAGTTCTGCAACGTAACATATTTACTTCAAGCGAGAAACGGTAAAATATCTATTTCTAAGGTGACAGTTCAGAAACTGGTACTGTCATCGCAGTCACTGCCACAATTACTAAATTTGTTTTGCTTAAGTGGCGTTTATTTGTTCATTTTAAATTAATTTAGTTCAAAACTTTTAAAATTTGTAATTTTTTTTTTTATTATTTATTGATTTTTACAATACATAATAATACATCTAATAAATTATTTGTAAGATGATACTGGTATGATACAGACATAAAGCTAACTACCCATTGGTAGTACTCCAATAAAATTTTAGAATTATTAGGTCTCATCTTCTTTTCAAGCGGCTCGGAGGAATGCCAGAAATTGAAGAGAAAGCAAGGTTAGAAACTAGTGGGTTTGGGTGATTAGGGAGTTTATAATGGAAGGAATAATATCGGGTTCGGGCTAGATCGGTTACATAACATTTAGGTCTTTATGGATGGTTTTATTAGTAACAAAATAAGGAGCATTACTGTAAGTATTGGATTCGAGAGGAATTAGATGGTTTAGTGGAGCCCCATAGCTCAACTCCGTATGTCCAAATAGGCCTTATAACAGTCATGTAGATCAGTCTTTTGTAATGGATTGGAAGTTTGGACCGTTTGTCTTGTAAATTTTGTAATAGTCGGAATCGACGAGCAGTTTCTAGTCTTTTCAGTCTTGTGTAAGGATTCCAGGTTAATCGTAAATATATGAGTTATAGTAAAAAAGGAGCCCTTTACATTCCAAAAAAAAAAATATATATATATAAAAATAATAATAATAAAAAGGTGATTTGTTTTTTAATCCTATTACATAAGGGTTCAATTAATCATTTTGATTTTATGGCGTCACATATTCAGACAGAGGTATTTGGCATTGCTAGAGCCGATAAATCGACGTTAAAGCCCACAAAACCCAAAAAAGAAAAATTTGCAGAGATGTCACTTTGTTTCTCTTCAAACAACATTATATAGTATATCTAATATTGGCTCATATTTGGAGATTTTTACAGTTCAGTATATTTATTTCTATTATAAAAAAATATGGTTACATCATAAAAGTTGTGAATAACAGTGGGTAGCTGAGTGGGAAATCACTATGCTAGTAACTCTAAGGAATCGGGTTCATATCCACTGTGAGATATAATTATATATTCTGTTACTATACCCTTGAGCGTGATTATGACCTAATCACCTAGCACAACCGTTGGTATAGTAACCTTACAAAGCACTGCCCCCTTCATGTTTTGTTGGAACACAGACTTTTTAAAAATAAAAATGGTGAATACGTAAAGTTATAAAGAAGAAGACATATATTTCTATCCATAGTATACATTAATAACAGGTCTTGGACTTTCTTGGGGTTTAGTGATTTACATTGATTATTAAGAACAGATAGAATGGAAGTAAATATAACGGTTATATAATGTCGATCATGTAGTCGATGGAGTATGATAGAGTCGGCAGTGGGCCCGGCAACGGAAGTTAGATTAGAGGTCAGTCGGTGAGGAGATTGATTGGCTGCTTCTATACCGCTAGCGCTCTCTAACGAGCCTCTATTCCATTATTTTAAATGTCCAAATATATTACAATCAAGATTCAGTTCAACGGATATAGATTTCGTTACTAGGTCCTCCTCAACTTTGTCGTTTCAATATGATTTTACATCCAACGGATTTAACTTTTCAATTAAAGAGTAAGGTTTTTTGAAACAAATTATAAAAATAAAGCTATAGAACCGACGCCTAGACCATTTGTGATATCCTATTTATGATTTTGGAGCAAAGGACATTTTTAATTGTGTGCAAACATTACCGGTGATGCGGCGAGAGGGATGCGCTGGGATCTCTTGAGCTATGCTCTACTCCTCACACGTGGGGGATAGAGTGGGCTCAGGGATCCTCAGGCCGATTGTGTAAATATTGTATATATTATTTTATCATTATGTTATTTTATTTATTTATTTTCATACAGATAGTTTGATTATGTTCATCTTGTCTATTCTTTTGTTTGTATATATTTTAAGACTTTTTTTA
>NW_027104888.1:109020-110948 GCF_000696795.3 Halyomorpha halys | reverse complement strand
AGATCGGTCTTTTGTAATGAGTTGGAAGTTTAGACCGTTTGTCTAGTAATAGTAAGTGCTGTAATAGTCAGAATCTGCATGCAGTTTCCTGCCTTTTCAGTCTTGTGTCAGGATTCCAGGTTAGTCCTTTGTCAAGATGTAGTCCAAGATAATTTGAAAAATAATATCACCAACTTGCTAAGGGACTTGTAATCCCTTCCTCCCCCTCCCCATTCTAGAATGCAACGACAAGAAACTGCTCGTAAATTCTGATTGCTATATCCTTTAATAATACCCCACTTTTTCCTGTCAAACAGATCCGTTACCTAGGGCTACATTTGGAATGACGACTAACTAGGCTTTCTCTTAAAAGAAAACTATCTCATAAAAGACAGGAAACTGCTCTCCGATCCCGACTTTAATAGTCGAAATCTACGAGCAGTTTTCTGTTTAAGGATTATCAGAGATCGTTAAGGATGAGATATTAAGAAGTAATAAGTTTTAGTGAGTATTTTTAAATGAAACGATGTATGTATATTTCAGGCCAGATCTGCTATTTTAATAAAATTAATTTATTTGAATTAAATATGAATTCAACAATATTACGTTTAAGTAAATTATTAATAAGTGAAAAATCTTTTTATATTTTATCGTGGGAATGATAACAATAATATTACTAGTACAGGTATTTGGTGAAGGGAATAAGTCCGACAGGTGGGCCTAGTGGTCCTTTTAACAATAATATTAAGTGAATTGAGTACTATCATCTTGGATTTGGCATAACGCTTGATTTCGATAAACGTGTTCAATATCTTATATCTCTATGATTTATTCATGATTGGTAGACAAGAGGGATCGGTTAAAATAAAAATAAAAAATACTTCCCTAAGATTCATTTACTCTACTGTAACTATTAACAAGCGAAAACTGTCTACAATAATGAAAACGTTTACATTATATCCTTTAAAATCGTTCGTACACTGTCACTGCAGCAATTATACTAAAGATCGTCTATTGTTTCTTCGGTGATATTAAAAAATAAAATAAAACATTGCTTAAAAAAACGCACAGATCATACAATCCGATTTAATTTACATTATCGGGCCGCGATTGATATTATAAATTGGAAGCATAATAAAGACTTGTGATTCACTCATATATTTACTACTGGAGTATTGGTCTTACGAAGGAAGCGAACATATAAGGATTGATTATGAAATAAATCAGCCAATTAATTTAAAGGCCTCGTGCGAGTAATATATACATCGCGAGTTTCCTGACGTGTTTTGTTTCATAGGATGCGTTCGTCACTCCCACGCTATTTTTTGTGAGTGCCACCCATTGGCTAACGGGCCTCACAAATGCCTGGGCTGAAAAAAAAACCCAGGAGGGGCCGGGGCTCGAACTGACAACCTCTGGGTTAGTAGACACGTGCGTTGCCATGCTACTACCGTAACCCTCATATATAGCTATACTACATACAAATTTCAAATATTAGTAAGCTTAGGAAAAAATAATTGTGTGTATAAATTCTGAGGATTTAATCATTAATTTACAATGAAAAATGTACCGTAGACCTAGTACTAAAGATCATAGACAACTTTACTTTAGCCAGTCTAAGTACAGGTTTACTAAAATCCGTACGTTTTTTGTTTGTTTTTATTTAATGGCGTAAAACACTACTGATCAGTTATGCTATTAATTTCTTATTTAGTTTTGCTTACATTTGTTATATTATAAAAAAATATTTATTAAATAAAACCAAAAATTGTATCCAATACTGTCTCAACACTTTATTTCTTATTAGTCCAACGTTTCGGCTATTCCAGCCATCTTCAAGGACATCTTCAATACAAATCTCCTCTTCACATTAATTTATAATTTTTATTGCAGGGTATTCTGCCCAGGTCATTTTCTTCATTCTAATTTTAAACCTATTTATTTAAAAT
>NW_027104888.1:102289-108970 GCF_000696795.3 Halyomorpha halys | reverse complement strand
AGAGGAGATTTGTATTGAAGATGTCCTTGAAGATGGCTGGAATAGCCGAAACGTTGGACTAATAAGAAATAAAGTGTTGAGACAGTATTGGATACAATTTTTGGTTTTATTTAATAAATAATTAACTTGTCTCAAAAAATTTTGAAATAATATTATTTAAATAAAAAAATATTTTTCATGTGGTGGATGATGTAACTACTGGCACAAGCTAACTCGATGACTGCTCTTAAAAACACATATATAAGAAACACCCGTAAACCTAGTTTTAAAGAAATTTTGTGATCCCTGATTGTTTAAGCAGCACTAAATAGTCGTAGTTTTTATTTGGTGTTTATAAATTTCTTGGTCTGACCGATGTTTTACTTTTGCTAGTGAATCTTTTGATTTTAAGAACTGAAATACTGAATTTGTTGTTTTATTATTGTCTTTAATGGTTTTAAAAATATTCGGGTTTAATCCTAAGGTATTGAGGTGTGACGTGAAATACGGGCACTACTGAAAGATATAGCTAATTTTCAAATTTTTGTTACAATATTGATTTTTGAGATAAGATAGGAATGAGTGAGCCTCGTGTCACCTATTCTCAGCCTAGTTAGTACAAACTCCTTTCTATGACATGACTGGACAATATCCCACCGCTTGAAGTCCATGGATTTTTAATAATTTTTAGCACTAGTTTTATGAATACCAGTAATATCATGAATACATTTTTTTTCATAATCTCATCTATAACACTTTTACTTAAATGGTTTATATTTATTTATCTATCTTTAGATATAGCTTTGATGAGAGCTCAACATAGTCATCAATTATTTACAAAATTTATTACATATAAATGGTTTTTTTTGTTGTTGTTTGTCATAAAGAGATTTTTTAAATTAAGAATATTTTTCTAAACCATAGTAAGGTAACTATGCGATATCAGGTAAACTAGAAACGAAGCTTGTAAAATTAAGGACTTTCTGGTCAGAGGCCGTTCATGCACGAACGGTTCAAGCCTGTTCATTATTACTCCAGCCGTGACTCGAATATCTTTATCCCAATGAATTAGAGGATTACTTTATACCTTTTGAATAATTTTATATCTGTATTATATAGTTAAGAATAAATAAATTTCGGGTTCAAATGCTTTTCATTTTAATATGTGCTCTTAATACTTAATTACGACCAAAATATTTGGGAAGTATATACAAGCAAGAAGTGCATGGAAGTACATGGAAGTACATGGAAGTACATGGAAGTACATGGAAGTACATGGAAGTACATGGAAGTACATGGAAGTACATGGAAGTACATGGTGGAAGTACATGGAAGTACATGGAAGTACATGGAAGTACATGGAAGTACATGGAAGTACATGGAAGTACATGGAAGTACATGGAAGTACATGGAACACAAAAGGAGAAAACAGTCAGTTATTTTATCCCAATTTTTTATTACGCTAGTGAAAACTATTTATAGTCAATATTGGTGTGTTCGAAATATAGTTAGGAGGAATATAAAAAGGCGGCTGTTTCATAACTTTAAAAAAAAATTTTCATTCGGAGCTCCGTATCGTACAATATATAATTATTAGTGAAATCTCTATAACGTTAAAATTGCCTACATAAGTAGAAATCCTAATAGAATATTATTTAAAGTTGAGTAAATTTAATAAAATATGAGCCATACACAGAGCTGTTTACATTCAATAGATACACAGCAATTTTAAAAAAAAATAATAACAGTACGTAAAAAAGTACCAAAAAAACAGTAGTTAATGAATTTATTGTGGCTAACCCACATCTCAGGAACCATGAGACTATAGACTATCGAGATAATAGTACAAGAGCCAAGAGGAGAAAAAAGTCAGATATCTCACCCCAATTTTCGATTACTTTAATGAAAACTATGAATAATTAATAGTCAAAATTGATGAGTATGCAGAGTATAGTGATGTAGGGGGGATAAAAATGGCAACTGTTTCAAAGCAATAAAAAAAACTAATTTTTCATTCGGAGCTCTATATCTTAAAAATTAGGAACAACACAAGAAAACCTAAGAGAACGTCATTTAAAGAAGAGCAAATTTGCTAAAATATGAGCCCTAGTAGAATTATTTACTTTAAATAGTTTTAGAGATATAGCTTTTTAAAAAGCAATATTTCATAAAAATGTTGTATGGGACGTACTGAAAGATCAGTAGTTAGTGAATTTATTTTGAAAAAATTATATCTTAAAAACTATTTGACGTACAGATGTCTATTAGCACTCAAATCAAAGCTGGTTTAATAAGCTATAAACTAATTTATGATATTTATCTTCGTAGGCGTAATAATTTACTTGAACTTTGCTAAAATAAATTGATTTATAGTTGTTCGGACAAATTTGCATTTGCCAAATTTTTATTCTTATGTGGGTATCATAAAAACTACTACCCCTACAAAGAAAAGTGTCATATTCAACTTTATAGAAAGTTAAATTTATTTTATTTTGAGTGTTGGCAGACATATGTTCGTCTCATGGATCTAAACATATATTTTTTGAAATATCCAACATTTTATACGAACAACTAGAAATTAACATTTTGTGAGTTTATTTTGTCAAATGTCATAAAAACTACTACTTCTACAAAGATAAACATTAACTATTTTGTTATTGATAAAAATTTAACTAGCTTTAATTTAAGCGCTAGGAGACATCCATGGACGTAAACGTGGTTTCTGAAATGTTTTTCATAAATCAAACTTATTGTCCGAACAACTATAAATCAATTTATTTTAGCAAATATTATGAAAACTGCTATTTCTACGAAGGTAAAGGTCATGAACTAATTTATAGTCCATTAAAATAGCTTTAATTTGAGTGCTAATAGACATCTGTACGTCAAATGGTTTTTGAGATATAGATTTCTCAAAATAAATTAACTAACTACTAATCTTTCAGTAGATTTTTAAGAAGTTTTGCTTTTTAAAAAGCTATATCTCCAGAACTATTGAACGTAAATAGCTTTTTCAAGGCTAATATTTCAGCAAATTTACTCTTCTTTAAATAATGTCCTCTTAGAATTTCTAGTGTTGTTAGTAGTTTTTAAGATATACAGCTCCGAATGATTTGTTGATTATGTTTTTTAAGATTTTGAAACAGCCGCCATTTTTATTCCCCCTACCTATACTTGGCAAACTCATGAATTTTGACTAGTAATTATACCTAGTTTTTATTAAAGTACTGAAAAATTGGGGTGAGATAACTGTCTTTTTTCTTCCCGGCTCTTGTACTATAATATTATAGCTAACTTTATGTGCTACAAAGTAGTTTATGACGTTTGACTTCATTGGAGTAATATTTTTCATGATATTTACAAAAATATTTCGATTTTTAGTTGTTCAGACAAAATATAGTATGCAAATATCTCATAAAATACTATCCCTAAAAAGATAAACGTTATAAACTACTATATGTTAAGCTTTCTTTAATTTGATTGTTCACAGACATCTGTACGTCGAATGGTATAGTTTTTCATAAATCAAAATTTTTTTCCGAGCAACTAGAAATAATTTGTTGACTTTATTTTGGCAAATAAAATGAAAACTACTACTCCTACGAAGATAAACGTTATAAAGTAATTTTTAGCACATTTAACTAGGTTTGATTTGAGTGCTAATAGATCCAGTCCAATGGTTCCTGAGGCATAGATTCCCCACAGTAAAATCACTAACTAATTATTTCAAGTACATTTTTTATTAAATGTTACTTTTCACAAAACTGTATCTCGATAACCCTTGAACTTAAATGGTTCTATTGGGAATCATATTTTAGTAAATTTTCTCTAGTTTAGATGATGTTCTATGAAGTTTTCTAGTGTTGTAGTTAGTTTCAAAAATATGGAGCTCCGAATGAAAAGTTAATTTCTTTCAGCATTTTGATACAGTCGCTATTTTGTATTCCCACTGTCTATAATTGGCAGGTTCATTAATTTTCAATAGTAATTTTACATAGATTGGTGAGGTCGGTAGCCATGGGGTAAGGCGCGTGGCTTCTAACTTCAAGTACCCGAGTTCTGTCATCAGGCTGAGCAGAAAATTGTTTTTTGTTACACTGTAGCCGTGAGTCAATCCTCTGGGTTTTGAAGATCTAGTAAAAATCTGACGGTCGAGTGTGATTCTGACCAAATCACCTACCATTGCACAACCATTGGTATAGTAACAGTTCAGTAGCACAGATTTATAAATTTAATTTTAAGATTTCATTAAAGTAATAAACATTTGGGTCGAAATAACTTACTTTTTTCAGCAGGCTTGTTCTGTTATTAACAGCCATTGCTCTGACGATATCGTTTGTTCAAATCCGAAGTGTTGTAGTTGTAAATTGCGCTTGAATAAATCTTCGGTTTTGTTGCATTGCATGATTTATGTCTTTTCGTAAAAATCTAAATCAATTTGTGACGTCACTAAATTAATATTCAAAGTTATCTGTTGATTTATTTAGAAAATCCAAATTAGCTACCGATGTATATCTGCAAACTTAATTCAAATATATAAATGTTCTAAGCACATTCAAAACTTTAAATATTGCCACTTTGCCTTTGGCCGACAGTATACATCCAAGACTGGGGAAGTTCCTTAGATAAGACGGTTGAGTATGATGCTAACCACATCACCTCCTCATACAAGCGTTCATTAAGAAACAGTCGTTTACCAAGCACTGAACACTAGACTTTATGGATTCTAGTTCTAATCTCTTTGTGTGATAGCAGGTTTGTAGCACAAAGGTCACAAAAATCATTCATACCTCCTTGGATGATCAACTTCTGACTTGTATTATAGATAAATGTTTTTTTTTTAAACTATTACACACACTGATATTTATGTATTGATGTATCTGAGAGCGGATAGTTTATATCTATTCACCAAGTTTATTTATTATATTTACTTTTTTAGTTATTTACACACATATATACTTTTGTATTTTTATTTATTAATTTTTATATAGTACAAATAGTTAATTCTAGCACTATAATACGTCATTAAAAGTGTGATGAATACCGAAAAGGGTTTAACTTTGGGTAGTAAAATACCGGTGCTTTGGTAAGCAGATGATTTGGTATTATTGATCTACATCGATATTACAATAAAACATTTTTGCTGAGTTAATCTTGTTACTATCATTATCAGATTTGTTTCATCTTTTCCTTCTTCTTTATTTTTCCCCCAAGTTTTTCTTTTTGCTGAATTTTTTCAACTATGATTCCTTAAAATTTTTCTAAATTTAAAAATTAAATTAAGTTTTATAAATCAAATGATGACTACTGCTTGTACTTTTTCTTAATTGATTAAGTGACCTCGATTCATTAGACTAAGAATATATATATTGTTTAAATAAAATAAATGTTATCCAATTTAAGAATCAAAACACTCTTGATTTCTTTAAAAGTCCAACGTTTCGGCCAATTTGGCCATCTTCAAGCACAATCTTAAATACAAATTTACATTCACATCAATAATTTAAAAACTTTTTGCAGGCTATTTGAGGTCATCAATTTAACTAAAAATTCCCTAATTTTGTCACTATTCACATTTACACAAAAACTTTTAATTACAAAGAAATTTAACCATATGATCACTTTCTTATCACAGAAATATCAAAATATATTCCGAATTGACCGAAAAGTTGGACTTTTAAAGAAATAAAGAGTGTTTTGAGATTTAAATTAGATCTTTTATTTTTATTATATTCTTATATCATTTTTTTAAATAGAATCCTTTAGTTTTAGAAGAATTAAAATGAAATTTAATGCTTCTTTATTTTTATTATTAATATTGCATATCGTTTTCCATATTATTTATTTACATATTTTATTCTTTTTTATATTATTCATTTTTAATCAAGTTCGCTCCATATTTAGTACGAATTTATTTGCTCATTATTATGATTTGCTCGTTAGAACCCCTAGAAGGGTGAATTCCGGAGAGCGAATTTGTTGATCGGGTGAATTAAAAAATTGTGAAGAAATGGGAAAGAAGAAAAGGAATGTATTGAAACATTTTTATTTGGTGTATAGACCGAAATTGATTGTAAAAGAAAACTGTAGGGGGAAAAAAAATTGTTTTCTTCATATCTTATTATTCCAGGTATGTGTAATTTATATATGTCCAATTACGGATTGATAAGTATGCTGTGTGAGATAGCAGCCTGATGTATTTAGGCAGCATAGATGAATAAAGTATTTCTCTCTCTATTTATTAAATGTAAATTCGTATCATTATAATAATCACTTCATAAGTTCTTTAATTTTTATTTTTGTAATTTATATTTAGTTTTATTTTTTTAATTGAATTATTATTTTTAGCGTTTGAAATTAAAGAATATCGTGCTGGTCTCGCTTATAACCGTAGAAGCATCCATAGCGCCCTGATAATCATAAGTTTAACTAACTCTTATTTCATTTAAGTCCATCATTTCTGCATGTTATTTTGGTACCGACCGACAGATGTCGTTATCTGGTCGGACGATATTGGATGTACTATTTTGAATAAAAAAATAAATTTAGAAAAAAAAAATGTAAAATTAATTACAACCTAAAATTGTTTAACTGTAGGGATGTGGCATCCGTGACTATTTCGATGGAATAATACCATCTAAAACCGTTATCAGAAATATAAATAGTTATTAATTATGAGAGATAGTTGACCGTGGATGATGA
>NW_027104888.1:97492-101838 GCF_000696795.3 Halyomorpha halys | reverse complement strand
TTCATACTTCTTTGCATTGTATAACTTTATTTTTTAATTATTTTCTTTTATTTCATTTCCTTAATTATGTTATTTTGCCCACTTTTTCAATTACCTATAAATAGTTATTATTTTTTTTTTTTTGGAATAAGACTAATTAAAGTTATTTCTAAAAGAATGTAAATAAGACGGATTGATGTTTCGGAATCGATATAGTTTTGGATAAATCGATTAGCCCAATTAGCAGAGACCCCCACACCGCTGCGGCAGGTCAACGACACGGCGACGACCTTGCGGGGATGTGTCCACTGGAGTGGCTGGAGTGGCTGGAGGAGAGGGGTTGTGCAGCTGCAGGTCTGCATCCAGTAGTCCTCGAACCGTCCAGCATGGTGCCAGTATGCCAGCGCAGCTCCGGCTTCTCACCAATATCAAGGTATATCTTCAGTGTGTAATGTAATTATATATCTTTGGTGTAAGTGTTGGTGTATTCAAGTGTATTAGTGTTTGTGTACTGCTACTGTATGTGGAACAGGAATCAAGAGGTATGTCACTTTATTTTCATTTTTTTTTTTCTCTCGGATGTCAATCTGTGTGATACTCGTCTGCAAACAAGATCTGTCATTCGATTTATTCAAAAGAAGAAAAAAATTACAACGGACTCCTTTTACTCGAATATAATTTTAAACTACTTGAATCTTCCTCATAATTATAAACAGAATAGAGTTGTGGAAGATACTTTGACAATTACCGAAGACACTAACATCTGCTGTTCGGTCCTGGGCCAACATAACAAGCGAAGAGACTTTAACGCTGGGTGAAAGTAGGCGATATCCCTCCATCTTGTTCTCTTATCACTAGCTATCTTGTCTTACTTCTTCTAGTCTCTTCTCTAACAAATACATTACTATAAATTTTTAATATTAAATTATTATATTTTAATTATTAAATTAAGCTAGGTTATTTATCAGGCGAGATATCAAATCAATTTTATTTAAAATGTATTTAGATACTTCTATTTGTTATTTTCTGAATGATTTGTATACAATAATGCCAATAACTTTACAATCTTATTGGAAGATTTTTCATTCGTTTGGTAAAAAAGTGAAATTTTACAAGAGATGCCTTTGAAGTTTCCTATTTAGAAAAATATGTTGGAAAGTTCCTTAGCCAATGCTACTTACCTTTTTTTGTTTAGCAAAGTAATTAATGTTCATTTTGTTATCATTTATTGGTTAATTCAGGAACGTTTGGAGAGATACGTTTGGTATTCAAGAAGAAAATGAAAAAATTGTGCCCACAGAAAGTTTTTACTCATATCTTACGTTTTAGATGTATAATAGCTAATTTTCAGTTCTGTTCCAAACCTAGTTGGTGTTTTCGATACATCCGGAAATGTTCCTCTTGCATAAATAAATTATATCATTAATTTTTTTTTAGGTTTTTTTTTTTTTTTTTTATGAATTCATAAATAATATTAATACAGGTCCTGGGGTTCGGGATTTAGATTAGTTTATGGAGATTTATAAATTACTATATATAGGAAGATGGTCAGGGTTGCGGTCACAAACCCTGACCAATATGTCAATAACCAATATGTCATGGTCAATAACCCTGACCATCTTCCTATATATCAATTTTTACGGTCAACTACATATACATATATAAATTACTATAGTTTGTTGGTATATGTTAAGAACTGACATGTTTTTTTAATCACTATTAATATGGATTAGAGTTAGATTTTGTGGTTTAAAAAATTTTCACCATATTGAGTATCATGTGAATTAAAAAAAAAAAAAAAAAAAATACATTTGGGCTAGTGTGTCTATAATTTTTCGATGATGAGTTACTATTGCCGCTTCTGTTTTTAATCTGATAGTTGGCCTTTTGTAACATAACATTTTGATTTTCGTCCCTATTTCGGTTGGTTGTGTATTATGGTTAATGGATTCTAAGAAGTTATCCACAATATTTTGTTTTTACAATAAGTCATTTAGTTTGCGCTCATTCTTGTTTGTACAGAAGGAGATTTTTATCATTAGTACATTTGATAAATAATATATATATTATATATATATTTTTTTAAAATATTAACTATTGCTATGATCAGCTAGTATATTCTAGTATGGATAAATAAGATTAGGAATGTTTCTCTATGCTGCGAAGCTCTGTTAGTATGCATAGTCAAACATTACTATCGCTGTGGATTGCCTTATATTATAAAAAATAATAATAATAATAATAATTATTAATTTAGTACCGTGTAGTCAAATTTGTGTTGGTGAAGACCAATATATCGATATATGATAATTGTATCATTAGTTTGATTTTGATGAAATTTTCATAGATAGTGTGAATCGATTATATCACATTCCTTTCACTGTTTTTGCTTACGAATACGAGAACGTATTTTCTCACCTATTTTTCGAAAACGGTATGTCCGATTTGACTCAAATTTTCGGAGATATTAGTGATTAGGGTAGAAATGGTTTCTTATTCATTTTTATAAAATTCTGTCCTTTGCTTATCCTTAACTAACACGGCAGCAACAGTAACTGCCATTGCGATGGTAGAAAACATATAAAAGTTGATTTTAAGACATTAACTGGCATGGCATAAGGGGAATTAAAGCTACTGTTACATTACAGGTCCTTTACGTGGTTATAATTTACAGCCACGGCAGTAGCTGTCGTAAGAACTGATATAGTGTGAAGTGTATGACAGTTAACGTCATGATAAAATTTTCTGTAGTGGCAGTATTATCAGGTCTGACGTGATAATAGTATCTGGCGGGGTAACGAAGCTACTGTTAGCATGGAAATTTTTGCAGTTAATTTATTTTTACAAGATAGTGAATTTAAAATAGTTCGAATTAAAATTGTTTTAAAGTAATTTATTTTTAATTATATTATTTCAAAATTTTTCGAGACCAGGTAATATTTATCAATTAATTAATTAAATGTCCAAAATGTGAGAGGAAATTTATGTTGAAGATGTCCCTGAGGATGGCTGGAAGGGCCGAAACGTAGGACAAATAAATAAATATATAGTGTTGAGACTATTTTGGACATTTAATTAATTAATTGATAAATAGTAATTTATTTTGTTTATTAAAACATTTTTAGTAAAAGATGGATAAACATATATAAATGTATATTTAATGTTTGGCAGGTAAAAATTAAAAGATAAAGAATTTTTTTGATAAAAAGAAAGATGGTCCGGAGGCGGTCAAAGAAAAACTTAAATAGTAATTAAACTATTTATATTGAACCAACGTTTCGCCCCATATTGAATGGTTTCATCAGGGCTAAAAAAAATATAATAATAAATAATAAAAAAATAAAATGCAAACACTTAAATGAAATAAACATAAATGAACAATGTAAATAAAGCATTAAAAAGATGTACATTAAAAAGGAAAATTAAATATGAATAAGAAAAGGTTATATACAATTTTAATTTAATTTTATAAAAAAAAAAATGTAACCGAAACTCTTTGTAAATAGAAGTTAATAATTATTTTTAGCTCGTGGTATTATTATATACTAAAGAAACAAGTCTCTTTTAATTTAACTAATTAAAAGTTTTATTTTAAAAACAACACATATTCTAAATCAATTATTAAATTATTAAATCAATTATTCTAAATCAATCAATTTTTTTTTCATTATTATTATTTTTTTTATGTTTATTATTCTTTCATGACGTTTATTTTATCTCTGTATATGTATTGTTTTTTGTTTGTTGTTTTATATACATCTCATGTACTTTTTTAGCTTTATATTTTACGTATTTTTTATTTTGTATGTAACTATTGCTCTTGCCTTTGTTACTTGTTTTTTATTCTTTTCATTGTATCTTTTTATTTTTATTTCTATCATTTTATCTTAACATAGTTTCATTTTGTATCTTTTTAGCCCTGATGAAGCCCTGCAAAGTGGGGCGAAACGTTGGAAAATAAATAGTTGTAAACTATTTTTGTTTCACTATTGACCGCAACCCTGACCATCTCCCTATATATAAATCAATTAAAGAATTTTGTTTAATTGAATTAAAGATTTATCTAAATTCCTTGACTTAGAGGATTAAATAGATTTTAGATATTTCCGTTTACTTTACACTTTTTTTTTTATATAAGCTATATTTTAATTAAATTAAATGAACACACTTAAACACACCATAATAGAGAAGTGTAATGTTTAAAATTAGAAATTGAGAAAAAAAATACAATTAAATAACAACTATTACTCAATTAATGTGAAACAATGCGTTGCTCATATAAATAAAAAAATACGAATAATTATTTAAAATAAAATGTTATTTCTTAGTTTATTACTAGTCTTTGTTAGCAAAAGTAATTACAATGT
>NW_027104888.1:83863-97442 GCF_000696795.3 Halyomorpha halys | reverse complement strand
ATTTTATTAATAATTAAGTATCTATTGTATTTAATAGCACTTTTAGAGCGCATTAGATGTTTCCGCCCTTCATAATATAATCGGTATTACGCTTATTCCTGTAAGCAATATAATATGAAGAAATTTTGCTCAACCCACCCATTTGGAAAGGCTGTATTCTTTATAAAGACAATCTTTAAGTTTAACAGTTTACGTAATAAGTAATCACGTTGCCCTATTGGAAAATATCACTTGAATTGTACAGTTAGGATACTACTATTTGTAAACTAATATTAACCATGAACTGTACCTTCTGAGACCTTATAGCTCGGCTGTACATAAACATATCTTTAATGCGGGTTAAGTATTTTTGAAGCGAAAACGCGGCCAAAAATAATTTGACACATAAAAATAAGGAATCTATTGAGCCAATCGTTCTAAAAGAAAAAAAGTTTGTCAATTAATTTAGCTAAAATTTTTCTAAACATTCTTTGAATATCACTGTGTAATTTGAGCGAAAAAAAAATAAGAATATGTCAAGTCTATCGCTCAAAATATTGTTAAGCATAGACAGACAGACTAAACACATTTGATACAATCATTTTCAGGATTTCTAGCTCGACTTGTTTCAAAAATATTATGCTAGTTGAATAAAAATAAACTGAGCTCATGGCAACTATGGTCGTGTTGCCTTAGAATGAGATTTGACCCGCGCCTAATTAAAAGCGGTTCATTTTTTAGTCCTTTAAAGACGGTACCCAATTTATTTCGGAACGTACAATCGCCGACTTCCCTCTAACAGAGTTCTGAAACTACTCAAATTTTAGAATATCTTTTATCAAATTTCCAATAATAATTTGTGATACAAAGTTGAGATTCGTCGCTACTCCATGGCCCTTGAGAGCCAGATAAAAGATCGAAAGTACAGAAAAATATATAAATATGATTTTTTTTTTTTTATTGAACAATAATAAATGAGTTATTGGAAATGGCATTTATTATATTAATTGCGTTTCTCAAGAATTTTAATATAATAAATAAACTATTTTTTGGTCGATTATTTTTAATAAGAAGCATTTTAATCAACAAATTAATAAATAACCATCTCCGCCACAAAATGTAATATATAGATCAGAAAACAAAAATTGTCCGTCTGTCATCAACAATTTTTCTGATCCGATTTTGGTATTACAATACCAACAATTTAAAAAGAAATCTATTAAAGAAACAATATTCAATCTCTTCTCTCTTCACTGATAGATACACGGAAGTCAATATTTATACCTTTAAAAAAATATAATCTTTTACAATATAATAATATGTATTATTATTTACTGGAAGATTATCGATTGACCGTGTGTATAGATGAATGGAATATGGTCCGGGTGCGGTAAAAAAACAAAAACTCAAATAGTAAATAATTATACTATTTTATTGAGCCAACGTTTAGGGCTTCGTCAGGGCTAAAAAAAAATACGAACACTATAGTTACAAAAAGGGGAAAAGAAAAAACATAAGTGGAAAATAATAGGGGTATAAATGAAAAGTAAGATATAATAAGAAAAACTAAAGGTTGTAAATAGTAAATGAAAGGGTAATAGTAACAGATAGATAAGAGAAGAAATATTAAAGAAAGTTCATATTTGGGTAGCCTCATATTGTAATATTGTCTTATTATAATTTATATTAAAATAAAGCTTAATATGTATAGAATATTACTTATATAATATATAACTATGAGCGTATACTTTATAATAAATCTTGGTTAAAAAATTTCCAGCTTTTTCAATCATAATAATTTGAAATATTCTGAATTTATATTGCAATCTAAAATTCTATCTATTGATTATTGAGTATTTTTCTATATGTATCTATTGAAAATTTATAAATGTATTGTATGCTTACATACATGGGTTGTCGAATCTAAATAAAGGATTTCAGAATTTAATTTTTAAAAAATAAAATAATAATTGGGTTCTCCGTTGTTTCAGAAGTATTTTTAATTTCGCGCTTCTTGTTCCTTCTTCGACCCCTTACTTCGAATTATAAAAGTTTTCATAACTTTGAAATTATTTGTGTTACAAAGTAATCGGTAAGTTTTTCAATTACAACAGTTAAAAGTTTTAAAATACTCATTTACAAATTTATAATTGAATTAATATATGTTTAACAACATTTAACAACTAACCAAGTTTTTAGTTTCTTTTTTTTTTTTTAATAATAAGTGTTCAGAATTAATTTACTCTAATTGAAAAGTTGTGAGATTTTTTTTTCTTTTTGGACCTCATTATTATACCTGTTAGTTTTAAGCAAAAGAAACTGCCTTGTCCAAATAAGTTTTGTGTTTAGAAATTTATTAAGTTTAAAAAAAATCCAAAGTATAAACTAAATGCTTAGTTCAAGAGATATAAGTATACTTATGTCTGTTATCATTTTTATATATTTTTTATGAAGTATCATAATTATTGATTAGGTTTTTCATTATATTTCAATTTAAAAAAAAAGTAATATGAAAAATAATTTAAAATTCTAATTCAAATTTGTTAGTTTATGTACATTGGAAGCTTTACCATCCATAGCATCTTACAATTTTATTTTTTTTTAATAATTTATTTATTGTTATTTACAACTGTATACATATATACACATCAAGTAAATTTGCTGTAAGTGATATTATAGCATGATATAAACATGTGGAGAATCTACCCACTGATAAAACTCCAATAACATTTCTAGAGTAGAAGATCTCGAGACCATCTACTTTTCAGACGCCTAGGAGGATTATTAGGTAATAGCGGAGAAGCCAGGTTAGAAAAAAGTGGATTTAGGTGGTTTACAAAAATTTAATCACATTTTTTGACCGTGTCTAATCCAATTCATTCCAATCAGAAATTGAAATTTAATATTTTTCTTGTTATCGGACATTTTCAAATTCATAGTTTGATCGCCTATAACATTTTTAGACTTGTTCTCCTGAATACTTGAGATTTTTCTGAGACTTTAAATACAATGTTAATGGCTATAATATTGTTTCATTTACATATAATATCATTATTCACAGTTTTTCATTTGTATTATTTGTCTACCAAGGAACGTTAATGCTTAAAAATTATATGATAAAAATAAATAACTATGTATGTTTGTGAATTCCTTAAAATAAAAACATAAAAAATCGGATAAACATGATTCATTTCATAACTTAATCCAAACTTATATGGCGCCTATCCGTAGTTATTATTCACTACTTTAAATATTACTACCTTGAAAATATATTACTTTTCGTTATTACTTTGATATTAGGAAATGAAGAAAGCAAGCGACCGTGGAATCCAGTCAGGAGCAAGAAGGACTATCACTTTTACCCTAACGGTACAGCTAAATGTCTGGCTTATTCCAAAACTATAACTATAATAATGTATAATATAATATAATATAATATAAACTGTATGGAACAGCTCCGAGCCAATAATGATATGCAATATCCGAGTAGCGGATGGTTAACACATCTAATTATACCTACTACGCCAATTCTGTTCCCTACAAGTTGGCTTATTTCAAAAACATTTGGAATAATAGCGAAAAACATTTTATTATTTTTTAAATGGAATATTAAAACATTTTAAAAATCTTTTTATGATTTTTATATGCCGGTATTAACATAATGACTTCAAGAATTTTGATTGAATTTTTATTCTAGTAAATAGTAAAATGAAACATAATCTGTAAATTTTAAAAAGTTTCATAATTATTCTGTTTATTCATCTCTATAATATAAAAAGTTTTAATTGACCATGATATAATATTTTATTTATAAATAACGGACATTGTCTTATTTTTCATGCTTACACTATATTGAAAACAATAACTGCAGAATAAATGTAAATTGCAGTCTTACAATTTGAGCAAACAGTTGTATTATTTATAAAATGGGTTTGTATTATACAAATATTTAATTACTTTTAATATTGTTCAAGTATTTCTAGGAGTCTACAAGTATTTTTACTATCAAGATTCATTTCTAGATCCGCTATGAAATAAATATTGACAGACCCAGATGAGAATCGAACTCACAGCATCCTGTGACCCTCGCCCCAACATGTACGGTTATCACATCCTATGTGGCATATCTTAATCTATTATTATATATGTACATATTATAATTCGTTCATACTAAAAGTTCATATTTGTTCATGTAGGATTACTGTTTGAGGGGAGAGCATAAATCGGACCAAAGATTTTACAGTCTTATTATTTTTTTTTTTTTGGTGCTTAACCTCAGGGAATTGAGGATTTGATTGCAATTTTATCAAAAGAAAATTTTATTGCAAAAGAAAACAAACATTTTGTAAAATAATACATGACAATGGGATATGTTTACAGAAAATAAAATATCATCATATAAATATATAAACGAACAAATATGAGGTAAAGATATAAGCGACATGTTACCTAGAGAAATATCTTAAATAGAGAATTGTATTTATATTTTTCTTGGATTTTTTTTTGTATAATAATGCAATCGCAATTATAAAATTGAGTAATCAAGTAATTATGCATCGCGGGGTTGTAATATAGTTCTTCGATCGTGGGAATGAAACCTAGTTCTCAATTGATCGTTGCACAACATTGCAATTAAATGGAAATAAAAATGTTATATATGCAATTCATCGCTTATTTAGATAATTAGCTATCCTTTGGGGTTATATATAAATAATTTATATTCTATAAATATAGAATAAAACGATAGCAATTCAAAACAAAGATAAAATTAATTTTAAGAAATAAATAAATGAAATAATAAAAAAAAAAAAAAAACATAGCCACACTAGTACAAAATGAACCCCTCCCTCCTCCCGGAAGCCTGGTTCTCCCTGAAGGCGATCTTGACGGTGGAATTCAATGCTAACATGACTAAGCTTTTTAAACTAATAATTTGTTTTACGCTGTCTGTCTTCAAGTTTCAAAAAATATTTTTTTTATTTTTATATGTTGACATTTATAACTATTTTTTAATCTAGTAATATAATATCTAGTAAATTTGACGTAAAATAAAAATGGTTTGACACAAGCATGTTGGGAAACTACCCTATCGTAGCTTTTACATGAGATGGTCTCGAGGCCTTCTTTTCAGGCACCTCGGAGGATTGTCAGGAATGGAAGAGAAAACAGTTAGAAACTTGTGGATTTAGATGGGGAGATTATAATAGAAGGATTAATATCTAGTTTTGTTACACATGGAACATTAAGGTCTTTATGCATGGTTTTATTTGTAAGAATGTAAGGAACATTGAGGATTTTGGATTGTTAGAATTGGATACGAGAAGAATTCAAAGGTTTAGTCGAGCCCTAAGCTCAACTCCTTAAGTCCTTTGTCTTATGACAGTCATGTAGATCAGTCTTTTGTAATGAATTGGAAGTTTTGACCGTTTGTCTAGCAAGTGCTGAAATAATCGGAATCGACGTGCAGTTACCTGCCTTTACGTAAATAACATATTTGGAAATTCTAGTCAGTCACCAATTACAGAATTTTCAGATTCTCAGATTTATATTTTACAAAATAAGAACAATTCTTCATAGGTCTAGTTACACATCTGAAAATGGAAGGTAAAAACCACTGTAAAAAAAAAATAAAAATAAATGCAGAAAAAATGTTATAGAATTTTTACGATACCTTAAAAAAGGTTTGTTTTTTTAAATTTATTTATTGATATTTACAACTGTACATAAATACATAAAGTAACTTCGAGGAAATCATAATGGTATGGTACAAGCATGTAGAGAAACTACTCAATGGTAGCATTCTAAAAAGAATTTTACAATATAAGGTCTCGAGGCCATCTTCTTTTCAGACGCCTCAGAGAATTGTCCGGAATAAAAGAGGAAGTAAGATTAGAAACTAATGGGTTTGAATGGTTAGAGAGTTTGTAACGGAAGGATTGATACCTGGTTCGGGCTAGATCGGTTACATAGGGAACATTAAGGTCTTTATGGATGGTTTTTCTTTTAAAAAAAAGTTAAATTGGTTTTTAAATGAGTCAGTTATCAGATAATTATTATTGTTATTTTCTGAGTCTTACCTGTTGGCATTGATTTTGATACCATGAGTTTCTCTTCTTGTAGTAACTTGTTCTTCTAGTTCTTATAATGAGTTCATATATAGAGATTTGTTTTTCTACATATTTGATTTGAAGCCGTGGTTCTACGATGTTCTCCCACAACATTGAAGACTAACTCAATAACTAACTAAGTAGGCCACCAATACTGAATGCGATTGGAGGAGAGCTTGCCAACCAGCTGACGTAATAACTGATTAAGTTATCAGTATCAATATATAAACCGCCGAAAGAGACAATAGGCACAAAGGCACAATGGTGGCACAATCCTGAAGGCACAATGAATGTCCTTGTCAAATTGGTTAGCTCTCTATTATGCAACTGTTCCCATTGCTACGTCTTAAGGACCTCGATGGATCTTACCATCCACTCATCCTTCCGTCTTGGCCAAGTCCTAGAAAGGATATAGCTCTTAAGTTATCACTAGGAGGAAGACCTCAATATTTTTGCATTAAACACTTAGGGTCAATGTCGAAACAATAAAATAATTATTTAAATTTTAAAAATCACAAAATTTACTACCAGTAATATAATATCGAATTTAAAAAAAAAAAACTTACATTGCTGACCAGCTAAGTTTTATGCCACTAAACGAAATCTGATGAACCTACAAACTTCAAGAAAAAAGTAAAATAAAACTGCCTTACTTGATGTATATACTTGTTAATAAAATTAATGTTAATCTAACTTACTTAATTTTTTTTGTATAAGACTTAAATGTTTTAATTTCTACATTTCGGAGGTTAGAAATTATTTAATACTTTCCATACTTTTCAGGTTTTACATTCATTTTATTTTCATTTCGCAAATCCACATTCAGCAGATGTTTCTCTCCTTAAAAACACACATTTAATTTTTTTTTTGTTAAATCATCAAACTCCCCTCATATTTGGCTTAGCGGACTGTTGAGTACAAATTAAGGTTATCTAAAAAGGTTTTGAACCTAGTAGGTAAGACTAAGCCATTGTTCTCTTATATTACAAGATATCAGTTTGATCAAATATTTTTTTCCTTATTAAATTATACTAAGTGTTTTGTTTTTTACCCCATGACAATAGATCTGAGAGAAAGTAATCATAACTCAGAGATAAAGTAAAAACATTAAAATAAATGTTTAATTCATAAAATAAAATAAAAAAATTTACAGTGCCCTTTTAAAGTCCCCCTTCCCCCCCCCCCGAATTTTTCATTTTGTTTTTTACGAATCGCACATCAATGATGTGGAAAAAACATAGCTATAAATAATTCTTGAATCCGACATCACAAGATGAATTCCTCTACTGGCCGAGACTGTCATGATGATGAAACCAGAATTATATTTATTTACTTCCACAATGGTGGGTTAACAATTTTAAAATGCTTAAAAGAAATTAAACATTAAACAATTTTACATGGCAATTTGTTGCCAAGACTATATTGGTAATTAATCACTTCTAGTAAAACTTATCCGTTTCTAAAAATGAAGTCTAACATACTAACTCCAATTTGATCTTAATTGCTGCTTTAGAAAACTCACAGAATGTTTTGTTTTATTTCGTATTCAAAATATTTTGTTCCCCAGTCTGCTGTTTCTCCTCAAGCTAGTATCTTTTTGCACAGATTTTGTGGAGTTGTATTTCGGGGATCTACTAAATCATCGAATTCTTCTTATATCCAATTCTTACAATCTAAAATCATTAATGCTCCTTAATTTGTCACAAATCAAGACATCAGGACCTCAATGTTCCATATGTTACTAATTTGGCCAGAACCAGATACCAATCCTTCCATGATAAATTTCCTAAATAACCAAACCCACTTGTTGCTAACCTGATAGGTATTGATTCTAGGCGTCTGAAAAGAAGATGACCTCAAGATCTTCTCTAAAAATGTTATTGGGTAGATTCTCCACAAGTCTCTACCATGCCGTTGTATAACTAATATCAAATTTACTTATTTTATATATTTAAATACAGTTGTAAATATGAATAAATAAATAAAATAAAAAAATATATATAGAATTTAAATTAGAGTTAATTATTGATTCCGAAAGTTGGGCAGATTCTTAAATTAATTAAAACATAGTGAGCACAAATATTTATTTGCCAACAACTGTAAAACAATTCTAATTGATCACAAACGTGTGAATACAGTACAACTGTAGGGAGACTTCTGTAAAGAAAAGAACCGCACTCCATGGTTGACTATCTTTGGCATGCTTACAATATAAAATAAAAAATATCAAAAGTTTTACAGCGAAATATTAATCAGTCTAAAAGAATGGAATATGGTCCGGGTGCGGTAAAAAAAAATTCAAATAGTAAATAATTATACTATTTTATTGAGTCAAAGTTTCGCCCCACGTTGCAGAGCTTCGTCAGGGCTAAAAAAGATACAAACACTATAGTTATAAAAAGGAAAAAAAGATAAGTGTAAAATAACAGGGGTATGAAATGTAAAAAAGTAAGATATAATAAGAAAAATTAAAGCTTGTAAATAGTAAATGAAAAGAGTAATAGTAACAGATAGATAAGAGAAGAAATATTAAAGGAAGTACAAATAAAGAGATGAAAAAAGAAAAAAAAAAATACAAATCAAATGATGAAACAGAATGCATACCTGTTTTGACGGCAGTCAATAACAAAGTGACGGTTGGTATTGGGAGGTGTGGGGATGGCAGTTATGCCACAATAACGAAAATAATTTGTAAAGTAAACATAGTAAACAAGTATTTAAATTAGGTGAACAATAAATGGTAATATACATAATGGGGGGAGAAGAAATATTTAAAAAAAATCATTAAATTAATCAGTCTAAGTTTTACAGAACTATTTTGTTTAGATCCACTATAATAGTTTAATAATAGAAATTAATGTCTGTTCTGTTTATTTTAAAAATTTTATTTAGAAAAATTAACAGGTTATTTATTCGTAACATTAGTTTTGAATACTCCATAAACAGTTACAATAATTTTCTAGAGGCAAGAGATGGAAGGTGCGTTGGCTGGTGTAACCGGTTCCTATAACCGACTGGCCCGCCATAAAGATCTCGTTACTCTTTTTATTAAATCAGATTTCTATCTTTTGTCATCTTTACGTCCCGATCGAGTGTCCCGCCTGATTCATGTCCCGTTTCTTCTTTACTTATTAAACAACGGCCCGCACTGTAATCTCCTTTATCGCCTCTTTGTATCTCTCAGTATATATAGTTGTCTTTGTATATGATATCTAGGTATCTTGACCTGTGTAACATTTTCGAACCAAATTTAGAAATGAATATCACAATTGTAAATTCAGGGTAAAAAAAAATAAGATTTTTATTTTATTTTTAGAAAACCAAATTCCTCCCGAATCCAATCCTTACAGTCCTAAATCCTTCGTAAAATCCTTAATGATCCTTACTTTGTCACAAATCAAGTCATCCATCAGGACCTCAATGTCCAATGTGTTGCCGATTTGGCCAAAACCAGATACCATTCCTTCTATGGAAAACTTCCCAACCACCCAAATCCACTTATTTCTAACCTGGCTTCTCCTTCATTACCTAATAATCCTCCTAGGTGTCTGAAAAGAAGATGGTCTCGAGATCTTCTCCTCTAGAAATGTTATTGGAGTTCTATCAATGGGTAGATTCTCCACATGTCACAATATCACTTACACCAAATTTACTTAATGTGTATATAGGTATACAGTTGTAAATAACAATAAATAATTTATTAAAAAAAAATGAGGCTTATCTTCATAGGAGTAATAGTTTTCATGATATTTCCAAAATATATTGAATTTTAGTTGTTCAGACAAAATATAATATGCAAATATCTTAAAAACTACAACCGCTGTCAAAATAAAAGTTATATCTCACCACATATGTTGGATGGATTCTCCACATGTTTGTATCATGTCATAATATCACCTACAAATTTACTTGTTATACAGTTGTACATAATATGTTATACAGTTGTAAATAACAATAAATAAATGATTAAAAAAAAAATATATTTTAGAAAAATCTGCCTTAGTAAGTTAGAGGTAGTCAAAGTGAATTTCTTTTGTTATATCTTATTTCATTGATCTTGCAATTTTACTTACATATAGGTACGTTTTATTTACCAATTTTTCAACACTTTATTTTAAATAATATTCTTTTTTTACGCATATTTACTAATTAGATTTCCATATGTGTTGTTATTTGTTCCTTCCTCTTTGTTAATTTCTTAATTATAACCTGTATTTTCATATAGTACTTGAATTAAAAATTTCTATCAAAACTATTTATGTATCTGCATAAAATAAAATAAATAGTTAATTTCTTATCACCCTATAATTCCTTTTATTCATTATGGTTTTTATCTTGTTTTTTGTTAATAACTCTGATGAAGGCTTGAAATTCTGGCCAAAACTTCTTAATCTTGAATCATTAAGTTTCTTCTGCGTGTTCTTCACTGATTTTCTCGGTTAACTAAGAACGCATCATTAAAAACCACTTTCAATATTATTTTTCTTAGCAAAATTTTATCATTTTCAATTCACAAAAGGATGGTAGTAGTTAAATAAATACAACAGTTAACTAAAATTTTCATTCTGCTCTTAACCATTTATTAAATGCTACATTATTATAAAATCTGTATTGAGAATACTATAAATGATGTTATGTAATCATCCTGTAAACTTAAAAAAAACAATTAGGTGATTTGGTCGCCAAATATCTACCCAAATAAGGGTACCCGCTTCGTTGAATATACCTCCGAGAACTCCCGAACTCACAGAACCACGTTTGACAGCCAGATTTTTATCCATTAAGGTGGGCTCCAGAACCCACAGGGCTGACTCACGATTACAGTTACTCTTAAATAAATATGTTTCGCAGCCGGATTGGAGTTAGTAGTACAGTGCCTTACCATTGAGCTACTAGCTCCCAGTTGATAGATTTTCTAGTGATAGACAGATCCTATCAACTGAAGGGCTCATTTACACACATAAGTTAAGTGAAAATAGACTATAGGATCTACTTAATTAATGTTGATAAAATAACAAGAAAAAATAAATAACTATCGTTATTCTTATTATGGTTTAGTTTTCCTTTTTTTTTTTTTTTTTAAATAATTTATTCCAGTTTGAGCTTGGGCCGATGTTGGATCCCGTTCTAAGCAGACAATTCCTCTAATCTATTTATTTACTTTTTCGATTTTTGGAATCAGGTTACAAGTTACGACTGACAGTTACGGTGGACCGAATGCTGATGAGAGAGCTGAGGCTGCGGCTATAGTGGCAATCCTCCCCCCTCCATGATTACGGTATCCATCCTCATCACACCCAAAAATATAAAGCTCTTTCCGTCTTCCTCTTTTTATCTTCCTTTCTCTTTTTCTTATTTCCTCCAGGACTGGAATCGGTTTCAGATCTGGAGATTTTATTTTATTTTTACCCTCCCCTAACCGCAAATAATCGAATCCAGGGAACGCCTACTGAAGAAAGAACAAAACCTCTACCTGGCCCTATATCATTCCACAGAGCACCGGTATAAACTTCACGCCGATTATACATCTACAGTTATTTATACTGCGTATATCTTTCTTTCTACATTTTTTTTTCTTTTTAATACCGGTCTGTTTTTGTGTAGTGCCAGATGTGTCAATCTGTCTAATCTAACACTTTGGACCTGATATAGACATTTTTTTTTAAATCGAACATCAATTCTTTAAAATTTATAACACCCAGATTAAAACGAGCATTCATAAATTCAATATTTTGCGCAGATCTACTCTAAAAAATTATAAAAATAAAATAATTGAGTTATTAATGTGGTTGGTTGAGGAAAAATTTGAATCTTCAATATTAAAAAAAAAAAAAAAACGATCTAACCCAAACCAGAAATTACTCCGTCCATTACAAGCTCTCTAACCACCCAAACCCACTAGTTTCTAACCTTGCATCCTCTTCCATTCCTGACAATCCTCCGAGGCGCCTGAAAAGAAGATGACCACGAGGCCTGCTAATGTACGACGTCATTAGAGTGCTACCAATGGTAATAAATAAATAAAAACAAAACAAAATAAAACTATAGAAGAATACAATTTTTTTATAAATTTTACTTTCAAACAATATAATTTACACAATTTTTTTTTTTAATTTTGCCATTTTCAAACTACTTGTTTTCTTCCTCACCCCAGTCAACTTATTAATATTCTTTGGTATTATTAATACAGCTCAATGGAAGCATTACTTAACATTTGTTTCTTCTTGGGGACTTTATATCAGGAATATATTTATTAACATTCCACTTATATATAAATAATATATAAATAATTTATAGATAAATAAATCTGTACAACTACAACCCATAAGTGGGTACTACTCCAGAAATATGTGTCTTCTTCTTTACAATTTTACGTATTCACCATTTTAAAGTCTATTTTGCTACAAACCATGAAGGGTTCGGTACTTTGTAAGGAAGAACTGTCACTAGACCAACGGTCGTGTAAGACAAACCACTAGAGGTGGATTGTTCAGAATCATGCTCGCCCCCCATGTTTTTTTCCAAATAAAGAGTTAGGTAGAAAGAACGTTTTAAGGCTGGGTAGACCATGAGGGAGGGTTCCGAATACACAGGGATGAATCACGACTACAGTAACTGAATAAATAATGATTCATTGCAGTCGGATTAAAACCATAATCTCCGGAGTAAGTAGCACAGTGCCATACCACTAAGACACCCTGCTCCTAAATCATTACACTAAAATGCATATGTTTAAAAGATAGATTACTTTTAAAAATACATTTAAACTAATATGCTGTTTATTTTATTCCTTATTTTGAATAAAATTTATTTCTTTATTTTATATTTTTTAAAACTAATAAGGAAAAAAAAATGTATACCTTATTTTTAAACTCCAAATGTCTATAAACTGCTAAAATCTATCATTACTTTTCATTCCTTGTTACTATCACACAGAGTTCATAAAGAGGCCACTGTTGCTATTTTAGTGCACTCTATTGAGCATTTTATTCAACTATTTTCGTGAGTGAGATGAATTGACAGACAGTTTGTTAAGCACATGATACATTTAAATATTTTTTTAGGAAGATGATCCGGGTGAGGTCAAAATAACTCCAATAGTAAATCAAATGTTTAATATGTGTCAACGTTTCGTCCCACTCTATAGGGCTTCATTGGTGCTTTCAAATTGCATCTTTCGTTTTCTATCATTTTTAAAACCCAATGAAGCCCTACAAAGTAGGGCGAAACGTTGAATCATAATAATTCATTTACTATTTCAGTTATTTTGATCACTCTCGAACCATCTTACTTTTATATATTACACACGGTCAATCAATGATTTTCGAATTTAAATTTCTTTATCGATTTGGACATATGGAATTGAGCTCTGGGGCTCCACCAAACCATCAAATTCCTCCCGCATCCAATCGTTACAATCCAAAATCCTACGTAAAATCCTTGATGCTCCTTATTACGTCACAAATAAACTCATCCACAAAGACCTTCTATTC
>NW_027104888.1:69000-83093 GCF_000696795.3 Halyomorpha halys | reverse complement strand
TATAATTAAATATATTATTTAATTAATTGTTTGAGAGTGGTTAATTTTAATAATAACACTTCTTCAATGGATCGCTTTACTCTCGTCTAAATTAAAAATTATGATTTTCAGTTGAAAGCCAATCAAGTACTTCAATTTTAATAAATCCTAATCCAGGTTTTATAATTAAATATATTTATTATTTAATTGCTCGAGGGTGGTTAATTTTAATAATAACACAATAATAAATGATCCGATTTGCTTTCCACAAAGTTATTTCACTCTCCACGTTTCGGCCCTTAGGTCATTATCAAGGAGACCAAACTCATTGACTAGTTACAATTCATTAAAAAGCATTTACAGGAATATTGTTGATATCAAATAATAAAAATATATAATCTCAACATAACAACTATTTACAAAAAAATGTCTCCTTACCAAAACACAATAAAACCTACCTGATGTTGAATGTAGGTTTTATTGCCAATGTGTTTTGGTAAGATAACATTTTTTTTTATTGTTGTTGCATTGAGATTATATATTTTTGTAATTGAATATCCATTTTATAAAATTTATATTTTGATAATTGGTTTTGTTTGAAAGATTTATGACATGGGCTATCGGCCTGTAAGTGTTAAACGTTTTTCTAATGAATTGTGACTAGCCAATGATCTCATCGGCCTAAGGGCCGAAACGTATGGGGATTGAAATAAACTTTATTGAGAGTAAAGTGGATAAATAGAAGTTGTGTAATCATTATTATTGTTCATAATATAAGAGAGTTTTAGTTTTTAAGGTAATAATATTCATTAACCACAAATAGGTAGGCTTTGTATTCATGGAGTAAGTGAAAAAATTGTTGTTCACAAAATCGAAATAGTTTTACTCGTTCTACGTTTTAGACGCCAATAAAAAATCAGTTGCATGTTCAGCCGATCTCTTTTCATATGTATGAAACGTGCAAAAACCTATTACCGTGCGATGTTGATACATTTTGAGTGATTATAAGGTTCGTATTTAGATGATCCAATACCACCCACTACTTTCGTAAGCAATTTTCCTTAACGCGATATATGTCTAGGCCGTTTCTAGCCGAGGGAGCTAGGAGGACATCAACTTTAGCTACATCGTAACTCTAGCGGCTCCAGTTTGAAGCCGAGTAGCGCTTTTACCATTCATAGTTATATACTACACATTGCTGTACAGGTAGTATTATTACAACTGTAAATTTTTGTAATGTTGACTTTATTGTCGTTGATAAGTATACTAGATGTTTGTAAATCGCTATAACTGTACTTCAAAAAAATCTATTTGAATTTTTTGTAGCACTATTGTAGGGGCATTCATGATCTTTGGTTTAACATGTTAAAGCGTGTTAAATGGAAAAACTCATGTTAAATCGAAAAAAAAAATGCCTTCTTTTACCGTGGTAAAACGAAATAACATTTAACATGGTAAAACATTTAACACAACATCATGAATACCCCTTGTGTCGACTTGCAAACATCTGATAGGATTTTTGTGTCCCCCTAACAAAATAAAATTAATTTCACAAAGTTTACAGTTGCGCCATTGATCTTTTGGACTAGCGATATCCTGATTCATACTAACTAGCTTTCTTGTCAGAGTTTTTCCTTTAAAAAAAAAAAAAAAAAAAAAAAATGTTTTTCACAATCTGCTAGTTCTGGTGCAGCCCCAGCAATCACCCTACTACCACACTAATACCTCTCTACTATCACGCTACTATCACACTACTATCACACTAATACCTCTCTACTATCACGCTACTATCACACTCCGGTACTATTAGCGGGAGGATGGCAACTGTCTTGGAATGGCAGCTGACCCACGATCGTGTCCTCTTTGTTCAGTAAATGTATAGGATCGTGCCTGCATGGCCTCAGGGTAATTGGTCCATCCTTTCTGTTCTATCATGTCCTTGTTCCATCTTCTCCAGAAATACCTACCTTTTAAGTAAATTTTAAAACTTTTATAGTCATCTTTATATGGAACAATAGTGATAAGGCAACTCCAAGCACCACGATTCGAATCCCGCTAATCAGATATTTATTTACTCTGTTACTGCAGGCGTGAGGCAACCCTGTGGGTTCAGAAGATCATATAAAGTAGGTACCCTTAATCGGGGAAAAATTCTGACAAAATCACCTCCTTGCACAACCGTTAGTCTCATAAGAGTACTTACAAAGTACTGCACTCTTGACCCTTAATCGGTTGTAGTAGTACAGATTTTTTTTTAAATAAATTTTTTTTTATATTTCCTCCGAGGCGTCTGAAAAGAAGATGGCCTCGAGACCTTATATTGTAAAAATCTTTTTAGAGTGCTACTATGGGGTAGTTTCTCTACATGTTTGTACCATACTATTATGATTTTCTCAAATTTACTTGATGTATTTATGTGCAGTTGTAAATATCAATAAATAATTTTTTTTTTTTAATAATTTATTTATTGATATTTACAACTGTATACACATATATACAACAAGTAAATTTGTTGTAGTTGACATAGTAACATGATAAAAACATGTGGAGAATCTACCCACTGATAGAACTCCAATAACATTTCTAGAGAAGAAGATCTCGAGGCCATCTTCTTTTCAGACGCCTAGGAGGATTATTGGATAATGAAGGAGAAGCCAGGTTAGAAACAAGTGGATTTGGGTGGTTGAGAAGTTTATTATGGAAGGAACGGTATCTGGTTCTGGCCTAATCGGCAACATATGGAATATTGAGGTCCTGATGGATGACTTGAGTAAATAAATGTAGTGCAGATATTTTTTTTAATTTAATTTTTTTTTAATATTTCCTCCGAGGTGCCTGAAAAGAAATATGGCCTCAAGACCTTATATTGTAAAAATGTTTTTAGAGTGCTACCATGGGGTTTAGATTTACCATGTAGTTTCTCTACATGCTTGTACCATACCATTATGATTTTCTCAAATTTACTTGATGTATTTATGTACAGTTGTAAATATCAATAAATAAATTTAAAAAAAAATTATATTATCTAAATATATTCTCTGCTTAGGGGTAAAATGTTTCCTAAGCAGAACCAGATGTTTCATTGAAGTATAAATTAAATGGTCGATCAAAGAAATGTGCAGTTCGAATCACATAAATAACACTGGGAGACGTTTTTACTTAATATATAAAAATTTTAGAAAGTCAAAGTTTCAGTCGACTTGTTAAGGCATATGTTAAGGTGTCACCTTTGCAACCTCAAAACTACAGTGGCACTGGTTCGATTCCGACTTGGGTGGGTGGATTTTTATTACACGGCGGACACACGGAATGAAAACTTGATCTAACTCCGTTAGAATGGGCTGTATCCGTTACGTTGGGTAAGTCCCAATATATCAGAAATGAAGGTCAGAATGACCTAAACAAAAAAAAAGTTAATAAATGTTTTACTCTCTTAATTGACCTTATATCTGTAATTGTAATAAAGATTAGTTTTAGTTTGTTTTAATTAATATTCTAATCATTTCACAAATAAATAATTTTGTTTATATTATTATGAGTATTTAGTATAATCTTATTATTTTTATGAAGGCTATAATACCACTGCCCGTACGATATACAGTCAACGTGTGAATGTGGAATGGAACAGCAATAACCAATTTCATTTTTTATAATTATCTAAATTTTCATATCGGGCGCTGTTTGTCAAAGACTAAACTTCTATAAGGAAAAAAAATAACTTTCTCAGAAGCCTGTAATTTTTTATTTAATTTATATAATTTAACTCCATTTTAATTTTTTTAAATCCATTTTTATAGAAGTTGGAGTTCGGAAATTGGTTTTTGTTGCTATATGCTACTGATATAAAAAAAATAATTTTTAATTAAAATATCAATTTTAATTTCATATATATTTCCATAACTTTTATTTTTTAATTAATACGCGTTTTTAATTACTGCGCGCCTAACAACGGGCCGACCCCAATTTTACAAATTATACAACCGTCCATTTAATTGTACTACTCGTTGCTCAAATTTTATAACAGTAATTTACATTTTATTCTGTAGTTTAGGCTGTATTATTTTTTTCAATACAATGTAAGGAGGAAAAAATAAAATAAATTTCTAGTCTTAGTTCCAGCAATTTAATTCATACTTCAATTTAGTGTATCATCAAAAATAATGTTCGTAATCACTTTTTGCTCTAAATTTCACTGAATTTTATTTGCACCTTGACAGAGCCGCACTATTGTCCAGGATTAAATATTGTTTCCTTTCATCTTACACCTAAACTATTTTTTTTTTTTTCGCAAAATGCATTCTTCTTCAGTTAAACTGAATTTTTACTACCCATTTTTATTTTATTTATATGTATAAAATGTATATATGTAAAATAAAATATTACACCATGATCATGTAAAAAAAAATTACATGGTGATCACTAAACACGTTTTTGACAATAAAGAAAATGGTTTAATTTAAATATGAATAAGGGTATCACTGCCAGTAAAACTGTCCAATTATTTTTTTTTAAAAAATTGCAAATCAGAATAGAGAATGTCATTACTAAAGTGGAAAACTATATATATAAATTGTTTTTCAACTCACGATTTTACCTTTTTCTGACATATTTTAACCAAAACAATAATCATGAAATAAGTCTTCAAATTATAAAATAGCGAAAGTTTGAAGTACCCCGAGGGTCCACTTACAACTTTGGACGAGTTCAGCCTCCATGGGCTCATCCATTAAATATATCTTTTATTATTTTTATATTTATTTATACCGCAATGTGTTTCTAAATTGATATTTATATAAATAAAATTTATACATGAGATTTTTTTTTTTGGAATTTTGAGAACTGTATATATTTATAGGAGTAGAAGATGGCTGGGAGTACGGACATTGAAGGATAAAAATAAGTAAACACTTATTTATTAGTACCAACATTTCGGTCAGAATTTCAGACCTTCATCAAAGCTAAACACAAGAAACAATATAACAACCATAATGAGTAAATGGAAGTACAGAATAACAGGAAACAAAAGAAGATAGCAGATAATAATGGTACATAAGTAGTATTGATGAAAATGCATAGTGTAATATTGAAAATTGTTTATTTAGCTGATTTTCATATTTATATTATTTTCTTGTTCCATTTTTAATTTTAATACGACTATATTCCCTGTATATTATTATATGCAATTTTAATATTCTTATAATGCTACCCTACGAGGCCTCTTACACTTAGGAATGAACAGCGTCTTAGGGTTTTCGAAAATAAAGTATTGCGAAAAATATTCGGACCGAAAAAGGATGAATTAACGGGAGAATTTAGAAGATTTACACAACGCTGAATTTAGGGGCCTATACCCGGTATATAATAGGGGTATTCATGATGTTGTGTTAAATGTAAAATGTTTTACCATGTTAAATGTTATAACTATAGGATTGTGAGCAGCCCTATTTGAAGTCATGTTAAACGTTAAATGCATAAGAGCCCCGAGCGGATTTCTCAGCAACTTGTTGTATAAGCTTTATATTTATAACCTTCCTTCCAGACCCTCATGTTATTGTTTACTTCAGTTTTGATTTAAGTAATTAATTAAAACATGCCTAGAGTGAGTGAAAAGTGGAATTTGTGTGAAAGTTTAGCTTATGAGTGTCTTATTGATCTTCAAACTTGTGAAGAAGAGAATGAAGATGAGGTAATTGACAATTGTATTGAAAGTCACAACAACTAATATGGCGGCGATCTCAACTGGTCTATTGTGTGACGTCATTCTCGATTTAACTGACCAAGTAACAGACTCTCAGCCATGTTAAATGTTATTTCGTTTTACCACGGCAAAAGAAGGCAATTTTTTTTCGATTTAACACGAGTTTTTCCATTTAACACGCTTTAACATAGATCATGAATACCCCTAACGTTATACCATTGCGGCGTGTAAGATTTTAGGACTTAGTAACGAGAGGATCCCTAAAATGTTAATAAACTCTGGTAATGGGTAAACGTCCGAGGAGTAGACCGAAACGAAGATGGGAGGATCGCGTTAAAACCTATTTAGTGAAATTGGGTTTGGAGGAGCATCACTGGAAGGATGTATGCAGAGAGCGTTTGGTGGTATCGGCATCGAATCTTCTGGTTCGTTAGGCCTTTATTATTTATAATGCTACAATATAAATTTTCTTTAATAATACTTATGTACCTATATTATCTTTTATCTTCTTATGTTTCTTGTTGTTCTGTAATTCTATTTTATTTATTATTAGAGTGCTACCAATGGGTAGATTCTTTACATGCTTGTATCACTCCGTTTAGATCTTACATCTGATTTAATAGATGTATTTTAATGTAAATAAAATTGTAAATAGCAATAAATAATTAAAAATAAATGTATTCATTATGGAACTTGTTTAATTAAAATCAGTCTGTAAACTCTTTTCAATAATTTAACCAAAGCCTAGGCCTCACGTGTAAGAATTTGATGAATGGTTGATGAGATACAATTGTTTTTTCTTACTACCTAAGTAAGGCAATTGTAGCAGTAGAGTCTAATTTACGTTGTGCAGTTCTCGACGGATCTATAAGCCTAATGTTTCAGAGTGTTTAAGTCTCGGGTGCCTAACAGATGAAGCACCCTGTGCGCAACATTGGCTACGTAACATAAAAAATATAAAAATGTTAATATCCACTGTACTGTCGTCACTAAGGCTTCAGCGATTTTCCTTTAGTATTCAAAAAGTCCCTTTAACTTTTCTAATATAACACAACTCCCAGAGGAAGAAACAGAAACAGTTATAAACAAAAGATAAATGTATTTGTTTATTTATTAGAAAGTATTTTATGATAAATTATGTGGAATTGGTTAGTTAGAGGTGTTAATATTTTCTACACAACACATAAAAACAAAAATAAATGTATAAAAATTAATTGATATTTGATCAGTATTATCAGAGCGAACAGAAATTTGTACCCAAACAACCATCTGTGGTAAATTGAGTAAATCCATTCAAATTGATCGAAATGTTCATATCGATACTCGGGTATAAATATCCAGTAACTCTCCAAAAAGGAAGACAATTTTTTTTTTTTTTTAATTATTTATTTAATGTAATTTACAACTGTGCAAAATAATACAATAGGTAAATATGTTGTATGTTTCATATACACTTGAAAATCTTGGGAAGGAACCACTCATCGGTGGTACTTCAAACATTAATTTAAATTAGAAGGTTCCGTGGTCATCTTCTTTTCAAACGCCTCGGAGGATTATCAGGGATTGTTAAGGATGAAAGATTAAGAATTTATGGGTTAGAATGGTTAAGGAGTTTGGAATGAAAAGACGCATATCTGGAAGAAAAAATAAAGTTGATAAATCCCATTCATGTACTTTCCCCGAAGACATCCTTACTCCGACTCATCATTAATAAAATTGTGAATTTTAGTGTATAAAGTACTTAATATTATTTTTTAGCAGTTGGTTGAACAAAAGCAAAATATATTTAGAAAAATTTAAAAAAAACATTTTGTATTAGCAAAGTTCTAATGTTTAACTTTTTCTTCAATTATTAATAATAGTATAAGTTGGATTGGAGACGAGGATATAGACCGAATAAGGATTAAATATTTAAGACAGTCTGGATTAAGGTAAGAGGAGAGGAGTAGACGGGGACCACTCCCACCAGGGCACAAAGACACCAAACAGGTCCTGGGTCGTCGTCTACAGTCTTCCAGTATTCTCCAGGCCATCTTATCGTCTTCCAGTATCCTCTCTATGTCATCGTATTAACTTAGTCTCGATGATCACTCTCAGAGAAGATTAGTTACTTGCACTTTAAGAAAGACGATGTGTGTATCATAACAGGCATGGTTGATAGTATGGGTCGATTATAGAGGTAAAGTTATCGATAGTTTCCTATCGATAATAACTAGTTTCGTAGTGGTGTTGATATTGTAAGTTAGTATAATACCTATCGATGTACCAGTTCAGCAATGTAACATATCAAAAATTGGTTATTTTTAGATATGCGTGTAATATTAGCAATAAGGATGAGATCTATACAGTAAAACAAAGATTCATAGTAAAACATATATCATAAAATTTAAGAAAAAAAAAATCGAGTTGTTACAGTTTTGAACTGTATATATCATACCGCTTTAATTGCAAATAATACATGCATATCTCAAAATAACCATTTTTTAAAATTTTACACTGCTGAACTTGCAAAAAGATAAGTATTATACAAACTAACAATATAAATACCACATACATGAATTAGTTTCGGTATCTACGAAACTAGTTATTATCGAAAGGAAACTATCGATGCTTAACTCCGACATGTTACTATGCTGAGCTGGGACAGCGATATACAAATTAGGGATGGGATATCGAAAGAAAAATATCGATATTGATATCGATATCGATATCGGATAGCAATATCGATATCAATATTATATCGGAATTAAGATATCGATATTTCAAAATATCGAAATATCGATATCGAAAATTTAACGAATTAAAGTAATGATAATTATAAAATGATAACATAGCAAGACATATCTTATGTCATACCTAATCAAAATACATAAGAAACTCTTAACAAATATGAAACAAAGCAACCATAACAAATATAAACTAAAATATAATTGTTTTATTGAAGAAAATTTAAAAATAGAATATCGATAGTTTATTTTGATAAATACATATTTATTTCGATATTTTACACTATTGTTATATCGATATGGTATATTAGCAACAATATTCCAACATTACTTTATCGAAATATCGATATTTTGTTTATAATGACTAAAATAACATATAGAAATATTAAAATAGGAATATGGTTATATTTTATACTGATAATTACATTTTTTTTTTTTCGATATTTTGTATTGTTGTAATATCGATATGGAATATAAGCAACAATATTACGATATTACTTTATCGATATATCAATATTTCGTTGAAAAAATATCTAATGTTTGGTATCGATATTAATAACAACATAAATATCGAAAGGAACATGAAATTATCAATTTAAAATATCGAAAAACTATTTTTATGCTTATTATAAATTTTTTTGTTTTTTAGAAACAGATATTCCGATATTATCGGTTACTCGATATCGATATCAAAATATCGGATATCGGAGACAAAATATCGATATCGATATCCCATCCCTAATACAAACACGACAAATAAGAAACTAATAATAATTTCCTGAACGATATTCCATTGTTTAATCTATAGTCTCCTGTACCCCCCCCCCCTCAAGGTAGATTCTAAAGTAATTAAAATCAGTTCCTTATTTTCAAATATTCTGCATTTTTTTTTCCAACGAACCTAATTCTTCATTTTTCATTAGAATAGTATAATTTTTGCTAAGGATTGATAGTAAATGTGTTTCTAAGACTAATTTATATGGGGTAATTTTTGTTCCAACGTTTCCCAAAGGCATGATTCGCCCAAAACCGTAGACAATTATTTACTGTTTACTTGAAGATTTGCGTGCAAAGGAAAAATCAAAAGACCCTTAAGAATATAATCATTTAAGAACTCGACCAGTCGCATTTCTTATTTCAGAGTTTATTGTCATGATAATTTAAGATAATTTTGTTGAATCTGACTATCCGAAATTCCACATTGTTTTCACACACATCTTCAACACCTATAACAAATTGTTTTAGTTTTTGGCCATTTATATCTTTTATATGCGTTGGATATTAAAAGTTCAAGATATATATCGTTTTTACTGTTATAATCCACATAAAAAGTACCCATTCCTTCAGAAATTCCAGAGTTAGGTGCACTAGAGAAGAAATGAATAAAGATCGACTTATGTCGTAGCGAAAATCTTATCAAAATTATAGAGGTTGGAGTGAACATATACAAGCATAGTGGGACTTCTTGAACATTGTGATTTAATTTTTTTAATCGTATATTATTATAACAATATTTACAAATTTATAAATACAATAAAAGATTATTTAAAATTGTAAAATAGCAGTACCATAAAACCAATTTTGAGAACCACAGCTGTATGGGACAAAGGACAAAAAAAAAGGGATCTTCGCGTATAGCAAGGGGTATAGCAACTTGGCCTGAGGACATATTATTTATCAAATGTCAAATATAATAATTATTGTAAGTTATGTATTTTATTTATTTGAATTGTTAACCCAAATTTGATGAGAAAACAAATTTTTTACTCGGAGGATCTTTATGGCTGAAACAGGTCGGCACGCTCACATGGTTAAACGCAACCTTGGTCAGACCAGATGGTCCCTCATCCAAGTCTTTTTCAATTACCCTTTGTAATTTATATTAATGTGATTTGTAGCAATCGGAATGCTTAGGTCGAAGTGTCAAAAATCTATCTGAAACGTAGGGGGTTCACTATCAATAATTAATTGGTGGTCAAATGAAAATATAAACACGCAAAAGAACCAAAATTTCTAATATTTTCAGCATATTTAATACAAAATATATCATCTTGAACATAGAAAAAATTATAAATATAAATTATTTTGTTTTTTTAATTATTTATTTATTGTAATTTACAACTGTACAAAATAATACAATAGGTAAATATGTTGTATGTTTCATATACACTTGAAAATCTTGGGAAGGAACCACCCATTGGTGGTACTTCAAACATTAATTTAAACTCGAAGGTCCTGTGGCCATATTCTTTTCAGACGCCTCGGAGGATTATCAAGGATTGTTAAGGATGAAAGATTAAGAATTAATGGGTTAGGATGGTTAAGGAGTATGGAATAAAAAGACGCATATCTGTTTTGGGTCAAATCTGCAACGAATGGGATGTTAAGGTCTTTTTTGAATGAGTTTATTTGTGACGTAATAAGGAGCATCTAGGATTTTACCTAGGATTTTTGATTGTAACGATTGGATGCGGGAAGAATTTAATGGATTGGTGGAGCCCCAGAGCTCAATTCCATATGTCCAAATTGGTCTGATTATTGTAGTGTATACTAATTTTTTGTAGTGAATGGGAAGTTTAGAGCGTTTGTCAAGTAAGTGTTGTAGCAATCGGAATCTACGAGCAGTTTCTTGTGTGTGGATTCCAAGTAAGTCTCTTGTCAAGATGGAGTCCTAAGTATCGAATCTGTTCAATAGGCGTTAGTGGAATATTTAGAAAGGATACTGCAGGACGGGAGGGCAGAGGTTTACGACGGAGAGTAAAGGTGATCTGGTAAATATAAGAATAAAATTATTTTTTTTTAAATTAATGAATTCATGTTACAAACAATAAATTAAAAAAATATATATAAATACAGTACTCTCCCCATTTTTTATTGTAAGAGAAAATACTTAAGGGAGGATAGAGTATTGTTGGACATTTTGTTATTAAATCAGAACGGACAATTCTCTACTCTTTGAAGCTAACTCGATCATATTTTACTCGCGCTCTCCATCCTTCTTAAAACAATTTTCAGGTATTTTTTTTTAAAGGAGATGGGCAGAGATACAGTGAAGAAAAGAGAATAATAATATAACTGTTTACTCATTTGCTCCCGACGTTTCGACCTACCTTCAACAGAGCCTTGTGGTAGTAGCCCTTCATTAACTGTCATTTGAGGGGTCTCTGTTCTCATTTCCATCTAATTTCTGTAAACGAAGAATAAATAAATAGGAATTATTATATTATCTTTCTTCTTGACCACAGGCCTGACCATCTCCTTCAAACTCGTTGATCATTTTTTCTAGGTCGATCTACACAGTTTTACTACATTTTTAAATAAAACCGACATTTAATATGCATAAGAGGTTCGATAAACTAAAAATACTTGTTTTTGACTTTTTTGAACAAAATATAAAAAATTTATTATTTTTATTTTATTTATTTTCTAAGCCAAAAGGATCAGAAAATATTGTATGTAATAATTAAAATTTCACAAGGTTTTGTTATTAAAATAAATCTTTAATTTATTAAAGAAAATTTATTGTAACAACGACATAAATGCATATATTCTCTACTAATTGATTCATAAAAATTAAATAACGTAATTTTTGATGAATTATAAAGGCCATTTATATGTTTCATATTAGTTTATGTCTGTATATAGAAATTAAACTGGATTATTAATAACATTAAATTGCCATAATAAAAGTTGACAGATCATCGCTTAAGCTGTGATCTCAAGAAATTTGTTTGTATAATGTTAAAAAAATAATGCATCTTTCTAGAGACATAAGGACTGAATTCTTGAAGTAAAACATTATATAGATATCTCAAAGCATGAATATAATTACGGAATTTCTCGTCCAAATTCGGCTCGCAGCTAATTCTTATAAATAAAAGAGGAAATTTCATAATTGCCTTGGCTACCGTTAACAAATAGTTTCGCTTCCAAAGAATATTTCGAAATACAAAATACCTTTGTATTTAACTTATTATAAACAGTTTTTTTTTTAAGAGTTTGTTTCAGAGATAAATAACTATGGAATGATAAACATATTTAAAGTATTTCTATATAACGTTCTGGTTTTCTTTTGGTTAAACTATTTTGTAATTACAGAGATGCTGATAGTTGACCGTAGGGTCTACTTGGGTAGAAGTTGATCAGGGGTGCATTCAGCAATGATATACAAATAAGAAATAAATAGTTAGAAGGTGGTCAGGGTTGCGGTAAAAAAAGAACAAGATAGCGTTCAACTATTTATTGACTGATGGGCTGTGATATGTTTAACCTATCGTCTTGAACAGCCCCGATGAAGCCCTACAAATTGGGGCGAAACGTTGGACAATAAATAGTTAAAAGCTATTTTATTATTTTTTTACCGCAACCCTGACCACCTTTTCCATATTTGATTTCAATTTTGTCTCTATCTATATATTTTTAATAATTACTTACATATTATATAATATTGATTTTGATTTCTTATTATTTAAATTTTTTCCCGCCACTTTCGTAATGTTAATTTCATTATTTACATGAGCACTGTCGAATTTTAATAACTATTTTTTATCATTTGGTTTGTATTATTCTTATCTCTACACTATTATTATTTTTTTTTGTATTAGTATCGTCTACTATTTATAGTTATTTGTGTTTCGATATTTGTTTGTTAAAACTTTATTTTTTGTTTGTTTTTTAACCTTAATGAAGGCTTAAATTGAGCTCGAAACATCATCTTCTCCTCATATTTTGTTATTTATTACGTGTTTTTAATAAATACTATTGTGAATAACTTTAATTTTCAACATCAATCGATCCTAAAACTGAGTTTGGACATTGGGTTGCCTTAGATTTATTAAATAAATGTGGAGTGTAATTTACTTGAATAAATTTATTTGGAAAGTAGTATTTACAAAAAAATTATCTTGCCTGTATCTAGCTGAGACAAGTTTGTTTAATTTTTTTTTTACAAAATATAAGCTAATTATATTTTAGCTGGGTCAGCTATGAGCATAGTCAGCCTTCGGAAATGTATCCAAAATAATGCGTTAATTTAATTTTTTTTAAATTAATACTGCATGAAAATCATATTTTTTCGGGTTCAAGAGCTTAACTTCATTAATGCTACAAGAATACTACTTATTATGTTTGTGCGACTACGTCACTTGGTTGATTTAACATAAATCGAACATAGTATGCTAAGCCTAATGGCCTAAGGCTGGAGCCATTAGGGCGGGGTGTACGGTAGCTTCTATAACACCTAGCTACAATACACATCTCAATCTATATTTTAACATTGTATATATTATTATTATTATTGGAGAACGGGATAGCTCAGTGGTACGGCTATGGTAGATGATTATTTATTCGGTAACAATAAAAAAAACTTTGTGGGTTCGGGGAGCTCTCTGGAGTCTTCATAAAGTGATTATGATGAAATCACCACCTTGTACAATCGTTCGTTTAGTAACAGTACTTCCTTACTATGCGGCGAGAGGGATGCGCTGGGATCTCTCGAGCTCTCCTCTACCCCTCACACGTGGGGGAGAGAGTGGGCTCAGGGATCCTCAGGTCGATTCTGTAAATATTGTATATATTATTTTATCATTATGTTATTTTATTTATTTATTTTTCATACAGATAGTCTGATTATGTTCACTTGTCTATTCTTTTGTTTGTATATATTTTAAGAGAGTTTTTTTAGTTTATTT